>NW_025750770.1:0-17756 GCF_021184085.1 Oncorhynchus gorbuscha | reverse complement strand
GTTATGTTTGGAGGAAAAGGGGGAGGTTATCTACTACTGCTATCTACTGCTATCTACTACTAATATCTACTACTCCTACCTACTACTACTATCTACTACTGCTATCTACTACTAATATCTACTACTGCTATCTACTACTAATGTTGATGTTGATGTTGATGTGATGTTGATGTGATGTTGATGTGATGTTGATGTGATGTTGATGTGATGTTGATGTGATGTTGATGTGACGTTGATGTTGATGTGATGTTGATGTGATATGATGTTGATGTGATATGATGTTGATGTTGATGTCGATGTGATGTCGATGTGATGTTGATGTGATGTTGATGTGATGTTGATGAGATGTTGATGTGATGTTGATGTGATGTTGATGTGATGTCGATGTGATGTCGATGTGATGTGATGTTGATGCGATGTTGATGTGATGTTGATGTGATGTTGATGTGATGTTGATGTTGATGTGATGTTGATGTGATGTGGATGTTGATGTTGATGTTAATGTGATGTGATGTCTATTTTGTGAAGTGCACCAGTCCCTCCTGCAGCAAAGCATCCCCACAACATGATGCTGCCACCCCCGTGCTTCACGGTTGGGATTGAATTCTTCGGCTTGCAAGCATCTCCCTTTTTCTTCCAAACATAACGATGGCCATTCTGGCCAAACAGTTCTGTTTTTGTTTCATCAGACCAGAGGACATTTCTCCAAAAGTTTGATCTTTGTCCCCATCTGCAGTTACAAACTGTAGTCTGGCTTTTTATTTTATTATTATTTTTATTTTTTATTTGACCCCTTCTTCTCCCCAATTTCGTGGTATCCAATTGTTGTAGTAGCTACTATCTTGTCTCACCGTACGGGCTCGGGAGAGCGAAGGTTGAAAGTCATGCGTCCTCCGATACACAACAGCAAGCCGCACTGCTTCTTAACACAGCGCGCATCCAACCCGGAAGCCAGCCGCTGTCGTCGGAGAAGCTTCTGTGCACCTTTTCTACCTTGGTTAGCATGCACTGCGCCCGGCCCGCCACAGGAGTCGCTGGTTCGCGATGAGACAGGATATTCCTACCGGCCAGGCCCTCCCTAACCCGGACGATGCGAGGCCAATTGTGCGTGCCGCCACGGACCTCCCGGTTGCGGCCGGTTGACAGAGCCTGGGCGCGAACCCAGGGGCTCTGATGGCACAGCTGGCGCTCTGATGGCACCTGGCTGGCCCTTAACCACTGCGCCACCCGGGAGGCAGTCTGGCTTTTATGGCGGTTTTGGAGCAGTGGCTTCTTCCTTGCTGGTGACCTTTCAGGTTATGTCGATATAGGACTCGTTTTGCTCTGGATATAGATACTGTTGTACCTGTTTCCTTCAGCATCTTCACAAGTTCCTTTGCCGTTGTTCTGTGATTGATTTGCACTTTTCCTCCAAAGTACGTTCTAGAGGTCGCGATTTATGATTTTCAACACCGATACCGATTGGGAGGACCAAAGAAAGCTGATAATGACAATTACAACAATACTGAATGAACACTTTATTTTAACTTAATACATCAATCAATTAAATGTAGCCTCAAATAGATAATTAAACATGTTCAATTTGGTTTAAATAATGCCAAAACAAAGTGTTGGAGAAGAAAGTAAAGTGCAATATGTGCCATGTAAGAAAGCTAACGTTTAGTTCCTTGCTCAGAACACATGAGAACATATGACAGCTGCTGGTTCCTTTTAACATGAGTCTTCAATATTCCCAGTTAAGAAGTTTTAGGTTGAGGTTATTATAGGAATTATAGGACTATTTGTCTCTATACGATTTGTATTTCATATACCTTTTGACTATTGGATGTTCTTATAGGCACTTTAGTATTGCCAACGCTATTAGCGCGCACCCTGCAACGTTGTAATTTCATCGGTTACACCAGCCTATTCTCGAGAGTTGATAGGCTTGAAGTCATAATAACGCAATGCTTGAAGCATTGCGAGCTGCTAAGCGCGCTGACAGTGCTGTTTGAATGAATGCTTACGAGACTGCTGCTGCCTACCGCTCAGTCAGACTGCTCTATCAAATATCAATTCATAGACTTACTAATACCATAATAGCACACAGAAATAAGAGCCTTAGGTGATTAATTTGGTCAAATCCGTATAAATAAAAAATAAAACGTTTATTCTTTCAGTGAAATATGGAACCGTTCCGTATTTTGTCTAACGGGTGGCATCCATAAGTCTAAATGTTACTGTTACATTGCACAACTTTCAATGTTATGTCATAATTACATAAGGTGAACGCACTAATTTTGTAAGTCGCTCTGGATAAGAGCGTCTGCTAAATGACTTAAATGTAATGTAAATGGGAGGCTTGCAAGCAGAAAGAACACCATCCCAACCGTGAAGCACAGGGGTGGCAGCATCGTGTTGTGGGGGTACTTTGCTGCAGGAGGGACTGGTGCAATTCAAAAATAGATGGCATCATGAGGTAGGACAAGTATGTGGATATATTGAAGAAACATCTCAAGTCATCAGTCAGGAAGTTAAAGCTTGGTTGCAAATGGGTCTTCCAAATGGACAATGACTCCAAGCATACTACCAAAGTTGTGGCAAAATGGCTTAAGGACAACAAAGTCAAGGTATTGGTGTGGCCATCACAAAGCCTTGACCTCAATCCTATAGAAAATTTGTGGGCAGAACTGAAAGGTGTGTACGAGCAAGGCGGCCTACAAACCTGACTCAGTTACGCCAGCACTGCTAGGAGGAATGGGCCAAAATTCACCCAATTTATTGTGGGACACTTGTGGGAGGTTACCCAAAACATTTGACTTAAGTTAACCAATTTAAAGGTAATGCTACCAAATACTGATTGAGTGTATGTAAACTTCTGACCCGCTGGGAATGTGATGAAAGAAATAAAAGCTTAAATAAATAATTCTCTCTATTATTATTCTGACATTTCACATTCTTAAAATAAAGTGATGATCCCAACTGATCTAAGACAGGGAATTTTTACTAGGATTAAATGTCAGGAATTGTGTGAAACTGAGTTTAAATGTATTTGGCTAAAGTGTATGTGAACTGTATATCCGAATATCCACAATCGTATTGCGTGCATATAACCGTACTCGATGTCCCATGTTCTTTGATTGTCATTTTGTCGAATGAGTAAAGGTCCTTAAGATGTATTTACTGAAAGATCTCTTTACTAGAGCTTCTAAACCCAGATCTTCTCTAAAGGGAATTGGTGTTTCTTGACACGTAACCTTTTTTGCAGCGATTTGTGACATTTTACCTATTTCAGAAAAGTCTTTAAAACCTGGAGAACCGCTGACTAGGGAATCATTAGATGCATGCAAATGAGCCATTTGTGAAGTCAATGTGATGTCGACCTTTGCAAACGTAGGCAGCTGGGATGTCATGACGTTCCCACAGACGCTCTTTATTGACCAACGCTCTAGAGATGAGTATCTTTGGAAACCGCCCCAACTCACTCCCCATCTTTCTCACCCATCTCCCCCACCTCCTCCCCCTTTCGCTACGTGCTTATGCTTGGCAAGCTGTTTCCATGGAGCGCCAGTCCAAGGTACAGATGACCCATGCTGATGAAGAAATGGAGCCAGGGCTAATGAGGGACATATGTTGTAACTGCCTCATTTATGAAGCATGCAGTCTTTCACAGTGCCACTGAAGTATCAATCTTCCTATAGTGCTCTTGGCTGGTTGAGGAGTCTCCCCATTCAGCACCAGGTCTTAGGCTACTTTAACTTCCCCAGTGTTGCATTACACTATCTCTGTCTGTGTGTAAGCTCATTAAGATATCAACTGACTTTATTTGCTTTCAGATGCATGACCCCAGTCAGTCTTAGAAGGAAAAGGTTGGATTCAAGTTCAGAGGCAGTCTGGTTCACAAGCCCCCAAGTTTAGCTTTCAAGCCTCTCTGTATCCAGATGGATTCTGTGTTATTTGGTCGACATCCAATGGGGAACAGTGCATTGGTCCCTCATACTAATAGTTTAGGGGCAGTGCCTAACGCAATTCTGTCAGCGTTTCTTGAAAACCCTGAAGTGATATTTTTTGAGACTGTTATTTGAATAGACTACACAATTATCATTGTAAAGATGAGGGAAAACGGTATTCTTGAGAACCTGTTTTTCTACAGTTTGGCCTGTTGGTGGAGCTGTCTTGTCATTATGTATTATTGCTTTCCAGTGAACCACAGGCATTTTCCCTGTGTTCTCTCTCAAGTGCTTTTTACCTTCAGAAAGCAACCTATTTATGCCATTAAGTTGTAGATCATGGCATAGAGAAATATATATATATATATATATTTTTTTTCAAATTGCTGAGGTTATTATGACAACCTTTCTGCTCAGAAATAGACTTAAGTGTTTTCCATTAAACGGTCAATACAGTTACTGTCCAATAACTGACTGGAAGTACATGTGTTGTACATTGTATAGGGTCATATAGTGTCAGTCATATTAAAACTATTGTGAGCAGCAGAGCAAATATTTAAACCAGCCCAGCGGTTTGGGAAGCGCTTATGTGGTCCTTCTGGCTCAGTTGGTAGAGCATGGCGCTTGTAACGCCAGGGTAGTGGGTTCGATTCCCCGGGACCACCCATACGTAGAATGTATGCACACATGACTGTAAGTCGCTTTGGATAAAAGCGTCTGCTAAATGGCATATATTATTATTATTATTATTATTATTATGTGGGAAACATCAGTGCAACACTATATTCCTGGAACAATTCTGTATTGTCGTTAATATAATACAGGAAAGAATTGTAATTTGTTAGCCAAATGCACTTAAATGCTTAACACAGTTATTTGCACAGAATATGTAAAATTGCACCATAAAGTGCTCTTGTGATGTGCAAGCCAAATGTATGTTTAGATGTTTTTCTTGAAGGACCAGTGCAGTCAAAAACAAGATTGGCTGGTGTTTTTATATAAAATTCCACACTGAGGTTGGAATAACACTGTGAAAATTATGATAATTCCCTTTTAGTGTAAGCACTGTTTGAAAAGACTATCTGAAATTTCAGCCTGTTTTAGTGGGATGGAGTTTTGGCCTGCTGGTGACATTACCAGTTCATAAACCAATAAGAACCTCTGGCAATAACATCTTGTTTTCAGTTTTCCCCTCCCCATTCAGACTCCCAGACAGTCTTAACAAAATTATTTCTTGAGAGAATGCTCTTTGCTAAGAAGCTATTTTTCATAATAAGGCAATTCATTCTTACCCAGAAGTTATTTTATATTGAGATTAACGGCTGCATTGGACCTTTGATTAATGTTGTTTTCCCTCCACCCATAATTGTTTGCCAGAAGAACACTAGAACCTTTCATATTGTTATGAAACTTAAATGTTAAAGGGATACTTTGGGGTTTTGGCAATGAGGCCTTTTCAACTTCCCCTGAGTCAGATGAACTCGTGGATACCATTTTTATGTCTGTGTACAGTATGAAGGAAGTTTCAGGTAGTTTCAGGAGCCAATGCTAACTAGTGTAGCATCTAATACTGGGTAAGTAGTTAAAGGACCTCATTGCCAAAATCCCAAAGTATCCTTAAAGATCAAATACAAATGTATTGTAAGCAACAGTGAACTGCATCCTTATGGGCCTTTCCCAATAATGCAGAGAAAAATTATAACACAAGGAATAAATGCACAATGAGTCACGATAACTTGGCTATATACACAGGCTACCAGTTCAGTCGATGTGTAGGGGTGCGAGGTAGATATGTACATAGTTAGAGGTAAGTGATGAGGCAACAGTATAGATATGTGACGAAATAAGAGTTGGTGCAAAGAGGGTCAATGTAGTTAGTCCGGATAGCTATTTAGTTGAGTGATTTGATTGAATTTATTATACAATTTTTTTTACATACATACAGTGGGGCAAAGTATTTAGTCAGTCACCATTTGTGCAAGTTCTCCCACTTAAAAGAAACACTGTTTCCCATGCTTGTTCAATGAACCATTAAAAATTACTGAACATGCACCTGTGGAAGGTCATTAAGACACTAACAGCTTACAGGCGTAGGCAATTATGGTCACAATTATGAAAACTTAGGACACTAAAGAGGCTTTCTACTGACTCTGAAAAACACTGCAGTAAAAGAAAGATGCCCAGGGTCCCTGCTCATCTGAGTGAAGATGCCTTAGGCATGCTGCAAGGAGGCATGAGGACTGGGAAGATGTGGCCAGGGCAATAAATAGCAATGTCCGTTCTGTGAGATGCCAAAGACAGCTACAGGGAGACAGGACGGACAGCTGATCATCCCTCGCAGTGGCAGACCACGTGTAACAACACCTGCACAGGATCGGTACATCCGAACATCACACCTGCGTGGACAGGTACAGGCAACAACAACTGCCTGAGTTACAGCAGGAACGCACAATCCCTCCATCAGTGTTCAGACTGTCCATAATAGGCTGAGAGAGGCTGGACTGAGGGCTTGTAGGCCTGTTGTAAGGCAGGTCCTCACCAGACATCACCGGCAACAACGTCCGCTATGGGCACAAACCCACCGTCACTTGACCAGACAGTACTGGCAAAAGTGCTCTTCACTGACGAGTCGCGGTTTTGTCTCACCAGGGTGATGGTCGGATTCGCGTTTATCGTCGAAGGAATGAGCGTTACAGGCCGAGGCCTGATTTTGGAGGTGATGGGTCCGTCATGGTCTGGGGCGGTGTGTCACAGCATCATCAGACTGAGCTTGTTGTCATTGCAGCTAATCTCAACGCTGTGTTACAGGAAGACATCCTCCTCCCCTCATGTGGTACCCTTCCTGCAGGCTCATCCTGACATGACCTCCAGCATGACAATGCCACCAGCCATGCTGCTCATTCTGTGCATGATTTCCTATAAGACAGGAATGTCAGTGTTCTGCCATGGCCAGCGAAGAGCCCGGATGTCATGCCGGTGAAAGAGGACCCAAAAAGCGACTTGGCGAAAACAGAGTCTTTAATCCAGTAAAGTAAATACAATAAAAAACACAACTTTCACTCGAAATGACGAGGACAAACTGGAGACTCGATCTTGAACAGCAGGTGAACAAACAGGTTGCCTCGGGAAGGCACTTGAACCAGACAGACTCAGACACCTGCTCACCACGCAGCATCTGAGGAAAACACGACACGACAGGGCGATACACAAACACAGCACGGTGAATTCTAGACAAGGAACCGACAGGGCAGAAACGAATAACAAGGAGAGAAATAGGGACTCTAATCTGGGGAAAGGATCGGGAACAGGTGTGGGAAGGCTAAATGATGATTAGGGAATAGGAACAGCTGGGAGCAGGAACGGAACGATAGAGAGAAGAGAGCGAGAGAGTGAGAGAGGGAGGGGGAGAGAGGGGATAGAAAGAGGGAAAGAACCTAATAAGACCAGCAGAGGGAAACAAATAGAATGGGGAGCACAGGGACAAGACATGATAATAAATGACAAACATGACAGTACCCCCCCACTCACACGAGCGCCCTCCTGGCGCACTCGAGGAGGAATCCTGGCGGCAACGGAGGAAATCATCAATGAGTGAACGGTCCAGCACGTCCCGAGACGGAACCTAACTCCTCTCCTCAGACCGTAACCCTCCCAATCCATGATCTTATGTACCTTGTAAATAGGTGCGCTCTCGACAAGGACGGGGGGGGGAGGGAAACGAACGGGAGTGCGAAGAAAGGGCTTGACACAGGAGACATGGAAGACAGGATGGACGCGACGAAGATGTCGCGGAAGAAGCAGTCGCACAGCGACAGGATTGACGACCTGGGAGACACGAACGGACCAATGAACCGCGGAGTCAACTTACGAGAAGCTGTCGTAAGAGGAAGGTTGCGAGTGGAAAGCCACACTCTCTGGCCGCAACAATACCTTGGACTCTTAATCCTGCGTTTATTGGCGGCTCTCACAGTCTGTGCCCTGTAACGGCAGTGCAGACCTCACCCTCCTCCAGGTGCGCTCACAACGTTGGACAAACGCTTGAGCGGAGGGGAACGCTGGACTCTGCAAGCTGGGATGAGAACAGGAGGCTGGGTAACCCAGACTACTCTGAAACGGAGATAACCCGGTAGCAGACGAAGCGTGGAGCGTATTCTGCCAAGGGGAGCTGTTCTGCCCAAGACGCAGGGTTTCTGAAAGAAAGGCTGCGTAGTATGCGACCAATCGTCTGATTGGCCTCTCTGCTTGACCCGTTGGACTGGGGATGAAACCCGGAAGAGAGACTGACGGACGCACCAATCAAACGACAGAACTCCCTCCCAAAACTGTGACGTGAATTATGGACCTCTGTCTGAAACGGCGTCTAACGGGAGGCCATGAATTCTGAATACATTCTCGATAATGATTTGTGCCGTCTCCTAGCGGAAGGAAGTTTAGCGAGGGGAATGAAATGTGCCTATAGAGAACCTATCGACAACGTAAGAATCACAGTCTTCCCCGCAGACAAAGGCAGACCGGTAATGAAGTCTAGGCGATGTGAGAGACCATGGTCGAGAAGGAATGGGGAGCGGTCTGAGACGACCGGCAGGAGGAGAGTTACCCGACTTAGTCTGCGCGCAGTCCGAACAAGCAGCCACGAAACGGGCGCGTGTCACGCTCCTGAGTCGGCCACCAAAAGCGCTGGCGAATAGACGAAGAGTGCCTCGAACACCGGGATGACCAGCTAACTTGGCAGAGTGAGCCCACTGAAGAACAGCCAGACGAGTGGAAACAGGAACGAAAAGGAGGTTACTAGGACAAGCGGCGACGCAGTGTGTGTGAGTGCTTGCTTAACCTGTCTTTCAATTCCCCCAGACTGTTAACCCGACAACACGCCCATAAGGAAGAATCCCCTCGGGATCAGTAGAAGCCACAGAAGAACTAAACAGACGGGATAAGGCATCAGGCTTGGTGTTCTTGCTACCCGGACGGTAAGAAATCACAAACTCGAAACGAGCGAAAAACAACGCCCAACGAGCTTGACGGGCATTAAGTCGTTTGGCAGAACGGATGTACTCAAGGTTCTTATGGTCTGTCCAAACGACAAAAGGAACGGTCGCCCCTCCAACCACTGTCGCCATTCGCCTAGGGCTAAGCGGATGGCGAGCAGTTCACGGTTACCCACATCATAGTTGCGCTCAGATGGCGACAGGCGATGAGAAAAATAAGCGCAAGGATGAACCTTATCGTCAGACTGGAAGCGCTGGGATAGAATGGCTCCCACGCCTACCTCTGAAGCGTCAACCTCGACAATGAATTGTCTAGTGACGTCAGGAGTAACGAGGATAGGAGCGGACGTAAAGCGTTCTTTTAGAAGATCAAAAGCTCCCTGGGCGGAACCGGACCACCAAGCACGTCTTGACAAGTAAGAGCTGTGAGAGGGCAGCAACTTGACGAAATACAATGCCAGCGCCGATGAAATTAAGCGAAACCTAAAGCAGCTGCAACGACCGCGTGACGCAGAGCGGGCCCAATCACTGACAGCTTGGACCTTGCGGGATCCATCTGAATGCCTTCATGGAAAACGGAACAGAAAAAAGTAACGGAGGAGACATGAAAGAGCACTTCTCATGCTACGTAGAACAATTCTCCTAAGACGCTGTGGGCTGTCGGCAGTGCTGAACATGAATCTCCGGGACGACGGAGAAAAAATCAGGATATCGTCAAGATGGACAAAAACAAAGATGTTCAGCATGTCTCTCAGAACATCATTAACTAATGCCTGAAAAACAGCTGGCGCATTGGCGGACCGAACGGCAGAACCCGGTACTCAAAATGCCCTAGCAGTGTTAAACGTTTTCCACTCGTCCCCCTCTCTGATGCGCACGAGATGGTAAGCGTGTATGTGTCCAACTTAGTAGTGCACTGGCTCCACAGAATCTCGAAGGCTGATGACATAAGGGGAAGCGGATAAACGATTCTTAACCGTTATGTCATTCAGCCTCGATAATCACGCAGGGGGCGCAGAGTACCGTCCTTCTTCTTAACAAAAAGAACCCCCGCCCGGCCGGAGAGGAAGAAGGCACTATGGTACCGGCGTCCAAGAGACACAGACAAATAATCTCGAGAGCCTTACGTTCGGGAGCCGACAGAGAGTACATAGTCTACCCCGAGGAGGAGTGGTCCCCGGAAGGAGATCAATACTACAATCATACGACCGGTGAGGAGGAAGGGAGTTGGCTCGGGACCGACTGAAGACGCGCGCCAGATCATGATATTCCTCCGGCACTCCTGTCAGAATCGCCAGGTTCCTCCTGAGAAGTAGGGACAGAAGAAACGGGAGGGATGGCAGACATTAAACACTTCACATGACCAAGAAACGTTCAGGATAGGATAGAATTACTAGACCAATTAATAGAAGGATTATGACATACTAGCCAGGGATGACCCAAAACAACAGGTGTAAACGGTGAACGGAAAAATCAAAAAAGAAATAGTCTCACTGTGGTTACCAGATACTGTGAGGGTTAAAGGTAGTGTCTCAAATCTGATACTGGGAAGATGACTACCATCTAAGGCGAACATGGGCGTAGGCTTCTCTAACTCTCTGAAAGGAATGTCATGTTTCGAACCCATGCTTCGTCCATGAAACAACCCTCAGCCCCAGAGTCTATCAGGCACTACATGTAGCATTCAACGGTCCAGCGTAGATGGACCGACAAGTAGTACAGGATTTTGATGGAGAGACTTGAGTAGTTGCGTCACCTGTAGCCTCCGCTTACAGATGAGCTCTGGCTTTACTGGTTATGAATTAACAAAATGTCCAGCAACTCCGCAATAGAGACACAGGCGGTTGGTGATCCTCCGTTCCCTCTCCTTAGTCGAGATGCGAATCCCTCCCAGCTGCATGGGCTCAGTCTCTGAGCCAGAGGAGGGAGATGGTTGCGATGCGGGAGCAGGGAAACACCGTTGATGCGAGCTCTCTTCCACGAGCCCGGTGACGAAGATCTACCTGGTTCTATGCGGATGGCGAGAGCAATCAAAGAGTCCACATCTGAAGGAACCTCCCGGAGAGAATCTCATCCTTAACCACTGCGTGGAGTCCCTCCAGAAAACGAGCGAGCAGCGCCGGCTCGTTCCACTCACTAGAGGCAGCAAGAGTGCGAAACTCAATAGAATAATCCGTTATGGACCGTTCACCTTGGCATAAGGAAGCCAGGGCCCTAGAAGCCTCCCTACCAAAAACTGAACGGTCAAAAACCCGAATCATCTCCTCTTTAAAGTTCTGGAACTTGTTAGAGCAATCAGCCCCTTGCCTCCCAGATAGCTGTGCCCCATTCTCGAGCCGGCCAGTAAGGAGTGAAATGACGTAAGCAACCCGAGCTCTCTCTAGAAGTATGTGTTGGGTTGGAGAGAGAACACAATCTCACACTGCGTGAGAAAGGAGCGGCACTCAGTGGGCTGCCCGGAGTAGCAAGGTGGGTTATTAACCCTAGGTTCTGGAGGCTCGGCAGGCCAGGAAGTAACAGGTGGCACGAGACGACTCTGGAACTGTCCAGAGAGGTCGGAAACCTGAGCGGCCAGTTCTCCACGGCATGGCGAGCAGCAGACAATTCCTGCTCGTGTCTGCCGAGCATGGCTCCTTGGATCTCGACGGCAGTGTAACGAGCGTCTGAAGTCGCTGGGTCCATTCCTTGGTCGGTTCCTTCTGTCATGCCGGTGAAAGAGGACCCAAAAGCGACTTGGCGAAAACAGAGTCTTTAATCCAGTAAAGTAAATACAATCAAAAAAACACAACTTTCCCTCGAAATGACGAGGACAAACTGGAGACTCGATCTTGAACAGCAGGTGAACAACAGGTTGCCTCGGGAAGGCACTTGAACCAGACAGACTCAGACACCTGCTCACCACGCAGCATCTGAGGAAAACACGACACGACAGGGCGATACACAAACACAGCACGGTGAATTCTAGACAAGGAACCGACAGGGCAGAAACGAATAACAAGGAGAGAAATAGGGACTCTAATCAGGGAAAAGGATCGGGAACAGGTGGGAAGGCTAAATGATGATTAGGGAATAGGAACAGCTGGGAGCAGGAACGAACGATAGAGAGAAGAGAGAGTGAGAGAGGGAGGGGAGAGAGAGGGATAGAAAGAGGAAAGAACCTAATAAGACCAGCAGAGGGAAACGAATAGAATGGGGAGCACAGGGACAAGACATGATAATAAATGACAAAACATGACACCGGATCTCAATCCCATTGAGCACGTCTGGGACCTGTTGGACCGGAGGGTGAGGGCTAGGGCCATTTCCCCCAGAAATGTCCGGGAACTTGCAGGTACCTTGGTGGAAGAGTGGGGTAACATATCTCACAGCAAGAACTGGCAAATCTGGTGCAGTCTATGAGGAGGAGATGCACTGCAGTACTTAATGCAGCTGGTGGCCGCAACGGATACAGACTGTTACTTTTGACCCCCTTGTTCAGGGACACATTATTTTGTATCTGTTAATCACATGTCTGTCGAACTTGTTTAGTTTGTCTCAGTTGTTGAATCTTGTTATGATCATACAAATATTTACACATGTTAAGTTTGCTGAAAATAAACGCAGTTGACAGTAAGAGGACATTTGTTTTTTTGCCGAGTTTACACACACACATTAATTCATTCATAAAGGCACTCCAGCCGGTGACACGTTCACATACAATTTAAGAAAACCATCAAGGATAACACAAAGCTTAAAATATTATTTACATTGTGGTCCTAACTATATTGAACAAAAATATAAACGCAACATGTAACGTGTTGGTCCCACATTTCATGAGCTGAAATAAAAGATCCCAGAAATGTTCCATATGCAAAAAGTTTATTTAGATCCAATTTTGTGCACGTTTGTTTTCATACCCGTTAGAAAGCATTCCTCCTTTGCCACAATAATCAATCCTCCACCTGAATGGCATATCAAGAAGCTGATTGACCAGCATGTATGCAGTTTTGTCACACAACACAATGCCACAGATGTCTCAAGTTTTGAGGGTGCCTGCAATTGGCATGCTGACTGCAGGGATCTCCACAGAGCTGTTGTCAGAGAATTGAATGTTCATTTCTCTACCATAAGACTCCTCCCGGCATTTTAGAGAATTTGGCAGTACGTCCAGCTGGCCTCACAACCGCAGACCACGCATAACCACGCCATCTCAGGACCTCCACATCCAGCTTAATCTGCGGTATCGTCTGAGACCAGCCACCCCGAAAGTTGATGAAACTGAGGAAATTTCTGTCTGTAATAAAGCCCTTATGTGGGGGAAAAAAAACTAATTCTGAGTGGCTGGGCCTGGCTCCCCAGTGTGTGGGCCTATGCCCACCCATGGCAGCACCCCTGCCCAATCTATGGATTGAGGCCTAATTTATTTATTTAAATTGACAGATTTTCTTGTTGCATGTTTAGTTTATTTTTATTTTTGTTGTCTTATGGCTTGGGGGTAGAAGCTAGTCCGGGTCCTGTTTAGTTCCAAACTTGGTTCATCGCTACCACTTGCCGTGTGAGAGCAGAGAGAACAGTCTGACTTTGGGGGCTGGAGTCTTTTGAAAATGTTTAGGGCTTTCCTCTGACACTGCCTGGTATAGAAGTCCTGGATGGCAATGTAGCTCCTTGTGCTCAGATGTCATGCAGTTGCCATACTGGGCAGTGACAGCCAGTCAAGATGCTAAGTGATGGTGCAGCTGTAGAACTTTTGAGGATCTGCGGGCCCATGCAGAATCTTTTCAGCCTCCCGGGGTAGAGGTTATTTTATTTATTTTTATTCCGTTCCTTCACGATTGTGTTGGTGTATGTAGACCATGTTAATTCCTTAATGATGTGGACACAGAAACTTGAAGCTCTCTACCTACTCAACTACTGTACAGCCCTGTCGATGTGAATGGTTGCTTGCTCCATTTCCTGTAGTCCACAATCAGCTCCTTTGTCTTTCAGGTCCCTGACCTCCTCTCCATAGACGGTTTTGTCGTCGGTGATCAGGCATACCACTGTCGTGTCGTCAGATGTAATGATGGTGTTGAAGTGAGTGCGTGGCCATGTACGACTGTAAACATGACAATGGCGAATGTGTTGTTGCCTACCTTCACCACCTGGGGGTGGCTGTCAGGATGTTCAGGATCAGTTACAGAGGGAGGTGTTCAGTACCAGGGTCCAGAGCTTAGTGTCGAGCTTTGTGTTGACCTTTGAGGGCACTATGGTGTCAATTAACAGCATTCTCACATAGGTGTTCTTCCTTTCCAGATGGGAGAGGGCAGTGTGGAGTGCAATAAGGATTGCATCATCTGTGGATCTGTTGGGGTGCTATATGAATTGGAGTGGATTTTGGGTGTTTGGGATGATGATGTTGATGTGAGCCATGACCAGCCTTACAAAACAGTTCATGGCTACAGATGTGAGTGCTGCGGGAGATAGTCATTTAGACAGGTTACCTTGGCATTCTTTGGCACATGGACTATGGTGGTCTGCTTGAGACATGTAGGTATTACAGATTGGGTCAGGGAGAGTTTAAAATGTCAGTGAAGACACTCACCAGCTAGTCAGCGCATGCTCTTATCGTGTCCTGGTAATCCATCTGGCCCCCACAGCCTTGTGAATGTTAATCTGTTTAAAGGTCCTACTCACATCGGCTACAGAGAGCGAGATCGCACAGTCAGCCAGAACTGCTGGTGCTCTCATGCATGGTTGTCACTTGCCTCAAAAGCAAGCATAGAAGGAATTTAACTTCAGGTAGGCTTGCGTCACTGTGCAGCTTGCGGCTGGGTTTCTTTTTGTAGTCCGTGATAGTTTGTAAACCCTGCCACATCTGACGAGCGTCAAAGCCCCTTCAAGTTAAACTGGTACTGAAATACTTTTGCAAGGTTTTTGCTCTTCCCTTTTATTAAAATAGTTGACTCCACGGATAGGCATGCTTTTTCCACGGATAGGCATACTTCAAATCAAATCAAATCAAATTTATTTATATAGCCCTTCGTACATAAGCTGATATCTCAAAGTGCTGTACAGAAACCCAGCCCTAAAACCCCAAACAGCAAACAATGCAGGTGTAAAAGCACGTGTAAAAGCACGGTGGCTAGGGAAAAACTCCCTAGAGGCCAAAACCTAGGAAGAAACCTAGGAAGGGAACCGGGCTGTAATACTTGGCCAGTCCTCTTCTGGCTGTGCCGGGTAGAGATTATAACAGAACATGACCAAGATGTTCAAATGTTCATAAATGACCAGCATGGTGAAATAATAAGGCAGAACAGTTGAAACTGGAGCAGCAGCACAGTCAGATGGACTGGGGACAGCAAGGAGCCATCATGTCAGGTAGTCCTGGGGCACGGTCCTAGGGCTCAGGTCCTCCGAGAGAGAGAAAGAAAGAGAGAATTAGAGAGAGCATATGTGGGGTGGCCAGTCCTCTTCTGGCTGTGCCAGGTGGAGATTATAACAGAACGTGGCCAAGATGTTCAAATGTTCATAAATGACCAGCATGGTTGAATAATAGTAAGGCAGAACAGTTGAAACTGGAGCAGGAGCATGGCCAGGTGGACTGGGGACAGCAAGGAGTCCTCATGTCAGGTAGTCCTGGGACATGGTCCTAGGGGCCCAGGCCAGTTGAAACTGGAGCAGCAGCATGGCCAGGTGGACTGGGGACAGCAAGGAGTCATCATGTCAGGTAGTCCTGGGGCATGGTTCTAGGGCTCAGGTCCTCCGAGAGAGAGAAAGAAAGAGAGAAGGAGAGAATTAGAGAACGCACACTTAGATTTACACAGGACACCGAATAGGACAGGAGAAGTACTCCAGATAAACAAACTGACCCTAGCCCCCCGACACATAAACTACTGCAGCATAAATACTGGAGGCTGAGACAGGAGGGGTCAGGAGACACTGTGGCCCCATCCGAGGACACCCCCGGACAGGGCCAAACAGGAAGGATATAACCCCACCCACTTTGCCAAAGCACAGCCCCCACACCACTAGAGGGAAATCTTCAACCACCAACTTACCATCCTGAGACAAGGCCGAGTATAGCCCACAAAGATCTCCGACACGGTACAACCCAAGGGGTGGGGGAACCCAGACAGGCCGACCACAACAGTGAATCAACCCACCCAGGTGACGCATCCCCCCAGGGACGGCACGAGAGAGCCCCAGCAAGCCAGTGACTCAGCCCCCGTAACAGGGTTAGAGGCAGAGAATCCCAGTGGAAAAGGGGAACCGGCCAGGCAGAGACAGCAAGGGCGGTTCGTTGCTCCAGAGCCTTTCCGTTCACCTTCCCACTCCTGGGCCAGACTACACTCAATCATATGACCCACTGAAGAGATGAGTCTTCAGTAAAGACTTAAAGGTTGAGACCGAGTTTGCGTCTCTGACATGGGTAGGCAGACCGTTCCATAAAAATGGAGCTCTATAGGAGAAAGCCCTGCCTCCAGCTGTTTGCTTAGAAATTCTAGGGACAATTAGGAGGCCTGCGTCTTGTGACCGTAGCGTACGTATAGGTATGTACGGCAGGACCAAATCAGAGAGGTAGGTAGGAGCAAGCCCATGTAATGCTTTGTAGGTTAGCAGTAAAACCTTGAAATCAGCCCTTGCTTTGACAGGAAGCCAGTGTAGAGAGGCTAGCACTGGAGTAATATGATCAAATTTTTTGGTTCTAGTCAGGATTCTAGCAGCCGTATTTAGCACTAACTGAAGTTTATTTAGTGCTTTATCCGGGTAGCCGGAAAATAGAGCATTGCAGTAGTCTAACCTAGAAGTGACAAAAGCATGGATTAATTTTTCTGCATCATTTTTGGACAGAAAGTTTCTGATTTTTGCAATGTTACGTAGATGGAAAAAAGCTGTCCTCGAAATGGTCTTGATATGTTCTTCAAAAGAGAGATCAGGGTCCAGAGTAACGCCGAGGTCCTTCACAGTTTTATTTGAGACGACTGTACAACCATTAAGATTAATTGTCAGATTCAACAGAAGATCTCTTTGTTTCTTGGGACCTAGAACAAGCATCTCTGTTTTGTCCGAGTTTAATAGTAGAAAGTTTGCAGCCATCCACTTCCTTATGTCTGAAACACATGCTTCTAGCGAGGGCAATTTTGGTGCTTCACCATGTTTCATTGAAATGTACAGCTGTGTGTCATCCGCATAGCAGTGAAAGTTTACATTATGTTTTCGAATAACATCCCCAAGAGGTAAAATATATAGTGAAAACAATAGTGGTCCTAAAACAGAACCTTGAGGAACACCGAAATGTACAGTTGATTTGTCAGAGGACAAACCATTCACAGAGACAAACTGATATCTTTCCGACAGATAAGACCTAAACCAGGCCAGAACATGTCCGTGTAGACCAATTTGGGTTTCCAATCTCTCCAAAAGAATGTGGTGATCGATGGTATCAAAAGCAGCACTAAGGTCTAGGAGCACGAGGACAGATGCAGAGCCTCGGTCCGATGCCATCAAAATGTCATTTACCACCTTCACAAGTGCCGTCTCAGTGCTATGATGGGGTCTAAAACCAGACTGAAGCATTTCGTATACATTGTTTGTCTTCAGGAAGGCAGTGAGTTGTTGCGCAACAGCCTTCTCTAAAATCTTTGAGAGGAATGGAAGATTCGATATAGGCCGATAGTTTTTTATATTTTCTGGGTCAAGGTTTGGCTTTTTCAAGAGAGGCTTTATTACTGCCACTTTTAGTGAGTTTGGTACACATCCAGTGGATAGAGAGCCGTTTATTATGTTCAACATAGGAGGGCCAAGCACAGGAAGCAGCTCTTTCAGTAGTTTAGTTGGAATAGGGTCCAGTATACAGCTTGAAGGTTTAGAGGCCATGAGGCCA
>NW_025750769.1:12500-17756 GCF_021184085.1 Oncorhynchus gorbuscha | reverse complement strand
GGTACAGAGGGGAAGACACTACCTCCTCCCCATTGAGCAGAACCCTTAGAGTACACACTGACTCTATCACAGGTACAGAGAGGAAGACACTACCTCCTCCCCATTGAGCAGAACCTTTAGAGTACATTACATTTAAGTCATGACGCCTTATCCAGAGCGACTTGAGTACACAGGTACACAGGTACAGAGAGGAAGACACTACCTCCCCATTGAGCAGAACCCTTAGAGTACACACTGACTCTATCACAGGTACAGAGGGGAAGACACTACCTCCTCCCCATTGAGCAGAACCTTTAGAGTACACACTGACAGAGAGGAAGACACTACCTCCTCCCCATTGAAGAGAACCTCAGAGTACAGACTGAGGAAGACACTACCTCCTCCCCATTGAGCAGAACCCTTAGAGTACACACTGACACTATCACAGGTACAGAGAGGAAGACACTACCTCCTCCCCATTGAGCAGAACCAGAGTACACTGAGGTACAGAGAGGAAGACACTATCCTCCCCATTGAGCAGAACCCTGACTCACTATCACAGGTACAGAGAGGAAGACACTACCTCCTCCCCATTGAGCAGAACCCTTAGAGTACACACTGACTCACTATCACAGGTACAGAGGAAGACACTATTGAGCAGAACCCTTAGAGTACACTCCCCATTGAGCAGAACCCTCAGAGTACACACTGACTCACTATCACAGGTACAGAGGGAAAACATTGTTGATATGTATTTATTTTGCTCCTTTGCACCTCAGTATCTCTACTTGCACACATCTATCACTCCAGGGTTTAATTGATAAATTGTAATTACTTCACCACTACAGCCTATGTATTGCCTTACCTCCCTAACCTTACCTCATTTGTACACACTGTAAAATAGACTTTTCTATTGTGTTATTGACTGTATGTTTGTTTGTCTAACTCTGTTGTTGTTTGTGTCGCACTGCTTTGCTTTATCGTGGCCAGGTTGCAGTTGTAAATGAGAACTCTTTCTGGTTAAATAAAGGTGGAATTTAATTTTTAAAAACAACCCATAGTCATCCACAGAGACTAGACCATGTTCAGGACGGATGGGCCCTGGTCAGAGGAGAGGACGGATGGGCCCTGGTCAGAGGAGAGGACGGGGCCCTGAACAGAGGAGAGGACGGATGGGCCCTGGTCAGAGGAGAACACCCAGGTGTGGAACACCAACCCAACCACAAGGCAGCAGGGTGGTAAAACTGGGTTCCAGAGATCAGTGATCGTTGTTTGCTTACGTCCCCATATCTGTCCTGCAACCTGCTGCGGTCAGTCGCCATTACAGAACGATACAGGGAGAGAACATACCAACACCACACACACAGGATGTAGGAACACACACACAGGATGTAGAAACACACACACAGGATGTAGGATGTAGGAACACACACACAGGATGTAGAAACACACACACAGGATGTAGGAACACACACACAGGATGTAGGAACACACACACAGGATGTAGGAACACACACACAGGATGTAGGAACACACACACAGGATGTAGGAACACACACACACAGGATGTAGGAACACACACACACAGGATGTAGGAACACACACACAGGATGTAGGAACACACACACAGGATGTAGAAACACACACACAGGATGTAGGAACACACACACAGGATGTAGGAACACACACACAGGATGTAGGAACACACACACAGGATGTAGGAACACACACACAGGATGTAGGAACACACACACAGGATGTAGGAACACACACACAGGATGTAGGAACACACACACAGGATGTAGGAACACACACACAGGATGTAGAAACACACACAGGATGTAGAAACACACACAGGATGTAGAAACACACACAGGATGTAGAAACACACACACACAGGATGTAGAAACACACACACAGGATGTAGAAACACACACACAGGATGTAGGAACACACACACGGGATGTAGGATGTAGGAACACACACAGGATGTAGAAACACACACACAGGATGTAGAAACACACACAGGATGTAGAAACACACACAGGATGTAGAAACACACACACACACAGGATGTAGAAACACACACACAGGATGTAGAAACACACACACAGGATGTAGGAACACACACACAGGATGTAGGAACACACACACGGGATGTAGAAACACACACACGGGATGTAGAAACACACACACGGGATGTAGAAACACACACACGGGATGTAGAAACACACACACAGGATGTAGAAACACACACACAGGATGTAGAAACACACACAGGATGTAGAAAAACACACACACAGGATGTAGAAACACACACACAGGATGTAGGAACACACACAGGATGTAGGAACACACACAGGATGTAGGAACACACACACAGGATGTAGAAACACACACACACAGGATGTAGGAACACACACACACAGGATGTAGGAACACACACAGGATGTAGAAACACACACACACAGGATGTAGGAACACACACAGGATGTAGAAACACACACACACAGGATGTAGGAACACACACACAGGATGTAGGAACACACACACAGGATGTAGGAACACACACAACCCTACAGGGACCCTGCAGAGAGGACAGTCCCCAGTCTAGAACAGGGACAGAGAGGACAGTCCCCTGTCTAGAACAGGGACCCTGCAGAGAGGACAGTCCCCAGTCTAGAACAGGGACAGAGAGGACAGTCCCCTGTCTAGAACAGGGACAGAGAGGACAGTACCCAGTCTAGAACAGGGACAGAGAGGACAGTCCCCTGTCTAGAACAGGGACAGAGAGGACAGTACCCAGTCTAGAACAGGGACAGAGAGGACAGTCCCCAGTCTAGAACAGGGACAGAGAGGACAGTCCCCTGTCTAGAACAGGGACAGAGAGGACAGTCCCCAGTCTATAACAGGGACAGAGAGGACAGTCCCCAGTCTATAACAGGGACAGAGAGGACAGTCCCCAGTCTATAACAGGGACAGAGAGGACAGTACCCAGTCTAGAACAGGGACAGAGAGGACAGTCCCCAGTCTATAACAGGGACAGAGAGGACAGTACCCAGTCTAGAACAGGGACCCAGCAGAGAGGACAGTCCCCAGTCTAGAACAGGGACCCTGCAGAGAGGACAGTCCCCAGTCTAGAACAGGGACAGAGAGGACAGTCCCCTGTCTAGAACAGGGACAGAGAGGACAGTCCCCAGTCTAGAACAAGGACAAAGAGGACAGTCCCCAGTCTAGAACAGGGACAGAGAGGACAGTCCCCTGTCTAGAACAGGGACAGAGAGGACAGTCCCCAGTCTAGAACAGGGACCCAGCAGAGAGGACAGTCCCCAGTCTAGAACAGGGACAGAGAGGACAGTCCCCAGTCTAGAACAGGGACAGAGAGGACAGTCCCCAGTCTATAACAGGGACAGAGAGGACAGTCCCCAGTCTATAACAGGGACAGAGAGGACAGTCCACAGTCTAAAACAGGGACAGAGAGGACAGTCCCCAGTCTATAACAGGGACAGAGAGGACAGTCCCCAGTCTATAACAGGGACAGAGAGGACAGTCCCTAGTCTATAACAGGGACAGAGAGGACAGTCCCCAGTCTATAACAGGGACAGAGAGGACAGTCCCCAGCCTATAACAGGGACAGAGAGGACAGTCCCCAGCCTATAACAGGGACAGAGAGGACAGTCCCCAGCCTATAACAGGGACAGAGAGGACAGTCCCCAGTCTAGAACAGGGACAGAGAGGACAGTCCCCAGTCTAGAACAGGGACAGAGAGGACAGTCCCCAGTCTAGAACAGGGACAGAGAGGACAGTCCCCAGCCTATAACAGGGACAGAGAGGACAGTCCCCAGTCTAGAACAGGGACAGAGAGGACAGTCCCCAGTCTAGAACAGGGACAGAGAGGACAGTCCCCTGTCTATAACAGGGACAGAGAGGACAGTCCCCAGTCTATAACAGGGACAGAGAGGACAGTCCCCTGTCTAGAACAGGGACAGAGAGGACAGTCCCCAGTCTATAACAGGGACAGAGAGGACAGTCCCCAGTCTAGAACAGGGACAGAGAGGACAGTCCCCAGTCTATAACAGGGACAGAGAGGACAGTCCCCTGTCTAGAACAGGGACAGAGAGGACAGTCCCCAGTCTATAACAGGGACAGAGAGGACAGTCCCCAGTCTAGAACAGGGACAGAGAGGACAGTCCCCAGTCTATAACAGGGACAGAGAGGACAGTCCCCAGTCTAGAACAGGGACAGAGAGGACAGTCCCCAGCCTATAACAGGGACAGAGAGGACAGTCCCCAGTCTAGAACAGGGACAGAGAGGACAGTCCCCAGTCTAGAACAGGGACAGAGAGGACAGTCCCCTGTCTATAACAGGGACAGAGAGGACAGTCCCCAGTCTATAACAGGGACAGAGAGGACAGTCCCCTGTCTAGAACAGGGACCCAGCAGAGAGGACAGTCCCCAGTCTATAACAGGGACAGAGAGGACAGTCCCCAGTCTATAACAGGGACAGAGAGGACAGTCCCCAGTCTAGAACAGGGACAGAGAGGACAGTCCCCAGTCTAGAACAGGGACAGAGAGGACAGTCCCCAGTCTATAACAGGGACAGAGAGGACAGTCCCCAGTCTAGAACAGGGACAGAGAGGACAGTCCCCAGTCTAGAACAGGGACAGAGAGGACAGTCCCCAGTCTAGAACAGGGACAGAGAGGACAGTCCCCAGTCTAGAACAGGGACAGAGAGGACAGTCCCCAGTCTAGAACAGGGACAGAGAGGACAGTCCCCAGCCTATTCTCTCAATGTCTGCCTGCCTGCATGTCTTTGTACCCCAGGCTCCGATCAGTAGGCAGGGTTGAGGACGGTGTGTTGGTCTGCCCAATGACAAGGCCCCATTGTTTCCCCGACACAAATAGAGAGACATTCCTCTGACTTACCTAGGGGGTCAAAGGTCAAAGCTCTGGACAGGAAGCAGAGGTGCAACAGGCTGTTCTTTAAAACACACATTGTCTCTCTGACACGCGCGCGCACGCACCCACGCGCCCACACGCCCACACACACACACACACACACACACACACACACACACACACACACACACACACACACACACACACACACACACACACACTTCTCTCTCTTGCTCTGGCTGTCTACAAACAGCAGATTATGACCTCCACTGAGTGGGTTGTAACCGTGCGTGTGCGTGTGCGCGTGCGCGTGCGCGTGCGCGTGCGTGCGTGCGTGCGTGCGTGCGTGCGTGCGTGCGTGCGTGCGTGTGTGTGTGTG
>NW_025750769.1:0-7500 GCF_021184085.1 Oncorhynchus gorbuscha | reverse complement strand
AAATGTGGAAAACTTCCTCTCTGTTGCCATGAGGAAGTCTTCCATTTCAAGTGTCCACCCCCTAGTCTGAGTGACGAGGCCAGCCAGGCACCGGTCTGAGTGAGGAGGCCAGCCAGGCACCGGTCTGAGTGAGGAGGCCGGCCAGGCACCGGTCTGAGTGAGGAGGCCGGCCAGGCACCGGTCTGAGTGACGAGGCCAGCCAGGCACCAGTCTAGCGAGCTCCACCCGTTTGTCGCCGGCTACCTGTGTGTGTGTGGCTTCCAGTTGAAGCTCGCATCCGCTACAAGACCATGGTGCTTGCCTACGGAGCTGTGAGGGGAACGGCACCTCAGTACCCCCAGGCTCTGATCAGGCCCTACACCCAAACAAGGGCACTGCGTTCATCCACCTCTGGCCTCCTCGCCTCCCTACCACTGAGGAAGTACAGTTCCCGCTCAGCCCAGTCAAAACTGTTCGCTGCCCTGGCCCCCCAATGGTGGAACAAACTCCCTCACGACGCCAGGACAGCGGAGTCAATCACCACCTTCCGGAGACACCTGAAACCCCACCTCTTTAAGGAATACCTAGGATAGGATAAGTAATCCCTCTCACCCCCCCCCCCCTTAAGTTTTAGACGCACTATTGTTAAGTGACTGTTCCACTGGATGTCATAAGGTGAATGCACCAATTTGTAAGTCGCTCTGGATAAGAGCGTCTGCTAAATGACTTAAATGTAATGTAAATGATGTGTGTGTGTGTGTGTGTGTGTGTGTGTGTGTGTGTGTGTGTGTGTGTGTGTGTGTGTGTGTGTGTGTGTGTGTGTGTGTGTGTGTGTGTGTGTGTGTGTGTGTGTGTGTGTGTGTGTTAGGAACGGCAGCTCTGTGGTGTGTGTGTGTGTGTGTGTGTGTGTGTGTGTGTGTGTGTGTGTGTGTGTGTGTGTGTGTGTGTGTGTGTGTGTGTGTGTGTGTGTGTGTGTGTGTGTGTGTGTGTGTGTGTGTGTGTGTGTGTGTGTGTGTGTGTGTGTGTGTTAGGAACGGCAGCTCTAGCCCAGTGTGTGTGTGTTATAGGAACGGCAGCTCTGTGGTGTGTGCGTGTGCGTGCGTGCGTGCGTGTGTTTCCCCTGGTTGAAAACAGCAGCTTACCCTGTATTGATTGAAATGATCTCTATCAGAGGGTTCTTTCTAATCTTGGGCAGATCCAGTCTGGCTCCGCCGAGACGCTTCCCATTGTCCTTCTTCTGACCCAGCAGACGCACCGAGTGACCTTCACACACAACACACACAAATACTAGTCAGGACACCGAGTGACCTTCACACATAACACACACAAATACTAGTCAGGACACCGAGTGACCTTCACACATAACACACACAAATACTAGTCAGGACACCGAGTGACCTTCACACACAACACACACAAATACTAGTCAGGACACCGAGTGACCTTCACACATAACACACAGAAATACTAGTCAGGGCACCGAGTGACCTTCACACATAACACACACAAATACTAGTCAGGACACCGAGTGACCTTCACACATAACACACAGAAATACTAGTCAGGACACCAAGTGACCTTCACACACAACACACACAAATACTAGTCAGGACACCGAGTGACCTTCACACATAACACACACAAATACTAGTCAGGACACCGAGTGACCTTCACACACAACACACACAAATACTAGTCAGGGCACCGAGTGACCTTCACACATAACTACTAGTCAGGACACAGATTGACCTTCACACATAACTACTAGTCAGGACACTGAGTGACCTTCAAACATACCACACAGAAATACTAGTCAGGGCACCGAGTGACCTTCACACACAACACACAGAAATACTAGTCAGGGCACCGAGTGACCTTCACACATAACACACACAAATACTAGTCAGGACACCGAGTGACCTTCACACATACCACACACAAATACTAGTCAGGACACTGAGTGACCTTCACACACAACACACACAAATACTAGTCAGGACACCGAGTGACCTTCACACACAACACACACAAATACTAGTCAGGACACCGAGTGACCTTCACACATAACACACACAAATACTAGTCAGGACACCGAGTGACCTTCACACATAACACACAGAAATACTAGTCAGGACACCAAGTGACCTTCACACATAACACACAGAAATACTAGTCAGGACACCAAGTGACCTTCACACATAACACACACAAATACTAGTCAGGACACCAAGTGACCTTCACACATAACACACACAAATACTAGTCAGGACACCGAGTGACCTTCACACACAACACACAGAAATACTAGTCAGGACACCGAGTGACCTTCACACACAACAAACAGAAATACTAGTCAGGACACCGAGTGACCTTCACACACAACACACACAAATACTAGTCAGGACACCGAGTGACCTTCACACATAACACACAGAAATACTAGTATATATAACAAGACAGATACCAGAACCTGACCCCTTTCTCCCTTATCAATATAACAAGACAGATAACAGAACCTGACCCCTTTCTCCCTTATCAATATAACAAGACATTACAGAACCTGACCCCTTTCTCCCTTATCAATATAACAAGACATTACAGAACCTGACCCCTTTCTCCCTTATCAATATAACAAGACATTACAGAACCTGACCCCTTTCTCCCTTATCAATATAACTGTAGGGAGGAATGGATGAAGGTACTGTAGAGAGGGAGGGAGGAATGGATGAAGATACTGGAGGGAGGGGGGAATGGATGAAGGTACTGGATGGAGGGAGGGAGGGAGGGAGGGAGGGAGGGAGGGAGGGAGGGAGGGAGGGAGGGAGGGAGGGAGGGAGGGAGGGAGGGAGGGAGGGAGGGAGGGAAGAGATGAGAGAGGGAGTAAAGCTAACTGGATGACATCGTGACCCACAGAGATCTCTCATAAGAGGTGAGGTATTTCTCTCTCTCCCTCAGAGTCTGATGTTATGGGGGTATTTCTCTCTCTCCTCAGAGTCTGATGTTATGGGGGTTATGGGGGTATTTCTCTCTCTCCTCAGAGTCTGATGTTATGGGGGTTATGGGGGTATTTCTCTCTCTCTCCTCAGAGTCTGATGTTATGGGGTTATGGGGGTATTTCTCTCTCTCTCCTCAGAGTCTGATGTTATGGGGGTTATGGGGGTATTTCTCTCTCCTCAGAGTCTGATGTTATGGGGGGGTTATGGGGGTATTTCTCTCTCTCCTCAGAGTCTGATGTTATGGGGGTTATGGGGGTATTTCTCTCTCTCTCCTCAGAGTCTGATGTTATGGGGGTTATGGGGGTATTTCTCTCTCTCCCTCAGAGTCTGGCGTTATGGGGGTTATGGGGGTATTTCTCTCTCCTCAGAGTCTGATGTTATGGGGGTTATGGGGGTATTTCTCTCTCTCTCCTCAGAGTCTGATGTTATGGGGGTTATGGGGGTATTTCTCTCTCTCTCAGAGTCTGGCGTTATGGGGGTTATGGGGGTATTTCTCTCCTCAGAGTCTGATGTTATGGGGGTTATGGGGTATTTCTCTCTCTCTCTCAGAGTCTGATGTTATGGGGGTTATGGGGGTATTTATCTCTCTCTCCTCAGAGTCTGATGTTATGGGGTTATGGGGGTATTTATCTCTCCTCAGAGTCTGATGTTATGGGGTTATGGGGGTATTTCGCTCTCTCAGAGTCTGATGTAATGGGGGTTATGGGGGTATTTATCTCTCCTCAGAGTCTGATGTTATGGGGTTATGGGGGTATTTCTCTCCTCAGAGTCTGATGTTATGGGGGTTATGGGGGTATTTCTCTCTCTCTCTCCTCAGAGTCTGATGTTATGGGGGTTATGGGGGTATTTCTCTCTCTCAGAGTCTGATGTTATGGGGGTTATGGGGTATTTCTCTCTCTCCCTCAGAGTCTGATGTTATGGGGGTTATGGGGGTATTTCTCTCTCTCTCCTCGGAGTCTGATGTTATGGGGGTTATGGGGGTATTTCTCTCTCCTCAGAGTCTGATGTTATGGGGGTTATGGGGGTATTTCTCTCTCTCTCCTCAGAGTCTGATGTTATGGGGGTTATGGGGGTATTTCTCTCTCTCTCTCAGAGTCTGATGTTATGGGGGTTATGGGGGTATTTCTCTCTCTCTCCTCAGAGTCTGATGTTATGGGGGTTATGGGGGTATTTCTCTCTCCTCAGAGTCTGATGTTATGGGGGTTATGGGGGTATTTCTCTCTCTCCTCAGAGTCTGATGTTATGGGGTTATGGGGGTATTTCTCTCTCTCTCCTCAGAGTCTGATGTTATGGGGTTATGGGGGTATTTCTCTCTCTCTCCTCAGAGTCTGATGTTATGGGGTTATGGGGGTATTTCTCTCTCTCCTCAGAGTCTGATGTTATGGGGGTTATGGGGGTATTTCTCTCTCCTCAGAGTCTGATGTTATGGGGGTTATGGGGGTATTTCTCTCTCTCTCCTCAGAGTCTGATGTTATGGGGGTTATGGGGGTATTTCTCTCCTCTCCTCAGAGTCTGATGTTATGGGGGTTATGGGGTATTTCTCTCTCTCTCCTCAGAGTCTGATGTTATGGGGGTTATGGGGGTATTTCTCTCTCAGAGTCTGATGTTATGGGGGTTATGGGGGTATTTCTCTCTCCCTCAGAGTCTGATGTTATGGGGGTTATGGGGGTATTTCTCTCTCTCTCCTCAGAGTCTGATGTTATGGGGGTTATGGGGGTATTTCTCTCTCTCTCCTCAGAGTCTGGCGTTATGGGGGTTATGGGGGTATTTCTCTCTCTCTCCTCAGAGTCTGATGTTATGGGGGTTATGGGGGTATTTCTCTCTCTCCTCAGAGTCTGGCGTTATGGGGGTTATGGGGGTATTTCTCTCTCTCTCCTCAGAGTCTGATGTTATGGGGGTTATGGGGGTATTTCTCTCTCTCTCCTCAGAGTCTGATGTTATGGGGGTTATGGGGGTATTTCTCTCTCTCTCCTCAGAGGCTGGTGTTATGGGGGTTATGGGGTATTTCTCTCTCTCTCCTCAGAGTCTGATGTTATGGGGGTTATGGGGGTATTTCTCTCTCTCTCCTCAGAGTCTGATGTTATGGGGGTTATGGGGGTATATCTCTCCTCAGAGTCTGATGTTATGGGGGTTATGGGGGTATTTCTCTCTCTCCTCAGAGTCTGATGTTATGGGGGTTATGGGGGTATTTCTCTCTCTCCTCAGAGTCTGATGTTATGGGGGTTATGGGGGTATTTCTCTCCTCAGAGTCTGATGTTATGGGGGTTATGGGGGTATTTCTCTCTCTCTCCTCAGAGTCTGATGTTATGGGGGTTATGGGGGTATTTCTCTCTCCCTCAGAGTCTGATGTTATGGGGGTTATGGGGGTATTTCTCCTCAGAGTCTGATGTTATGGGGGTTATGGGGTATTTCTCTCCCTCTCCTCAGAGTCTGATGTTATGGGGGTTATGGGGGTATTTCTCTCTCCTCAGAGTCTGATGTTATGGGGGTTATGGGGGTATTTCTCTCTCTCCTCAGAGTCTGATGTTATGGGGGTTATGGGGGTATTTCTCTCCTCTCCTCAGAGTCTGATGTTATGGGGGTTATGGGGGTATTTCTCTCTCTCTCTCCTCAGAGTCTGATGTTATGGGGGTTATGGGGGTATTTCTCTCTCCTCAGAGTCTGATGTTATGGGGGTTATGGGGGTATTTCTCTCCCTCTCCTCAGAGTCTGATGTTATGGGGGTTATGGGGGTATTTCTGATGTTTTCTAATTGTTTTGTTATAAATCAGCGGCGGAGAGATGAAGACGATGACCAGGTGCTTAATGCCCTTCGTCGTATCAAAAGTTAATGTGTCCGAGACGGCTACCAAGCCTCTCTCAGCCCCCAACATCACAGGCTAGAATGTAATTACAGAACGGTTGTCAGCTCCTCCTGCCTCCAGAAGAATGTGAACTCATAACACCAGCTAAATCACTTCTACAACCCATCTACATGATAATAACTGGGAGAGAAGAGCATCAACTCCCCAGATAGAGGTAAGATCAGAAGAATGTGAACTCATAGCACCAGCTAAATCACTTCTACAACCCATCTACATGATAATAACTGGGAGAGAAGAGCATCAACTCCCCAGATAGAGGTAAGATCATGTCATTCTATATTTCACTGGTTCAGTGTCTAGATGAGGGGTACCAGGTCTGGTATGTAGATATGATGATACTGTGTTAGTAGATACAGTACAATGTCTAGATGAGGGGTCTGGTATGTAGATATGATGATACTGTGTTAGTAGATCCAGTAGAATGTCTAGATGAGGGGTCTGGTATGTCTAGATGAGGGGTCTGGTATGTCTAGATGAGGGGTACCAGGTCTGGTATGTAGATATGATGATACTGTGTTAGTAGATACAGTAGAATGTCTAGATGAGGGGTCTGGTATGTAGATATGATGATACTGTGTTAGTAGATCCAGTAGAATGTCTAGATGAGGGGTACCAGGTCTGGTATGTAGATATGATGATACTGTGTTAGTAGATCCAGTAGAATGTCTAGATGAGGGGTACCAGGTCTGGTATGTAGATATGATGATACTGTGTTAGTAGATACAGTACAATGTCTAGATGAGGGGTCTGGTATGTCTAGATGAGGGGTCTGGTATGTATAGATGAGGGGTCTGGTATGTATAGATGAGGGGTCTGGTATGTAGATATGATGATACTGTGTTAGTAGATACAGTAGAATGTCTAGATGAGGGGTACCAGGTCTGGTATGTAGATATGATGATACTGTGTTAGTAGATACAGTAGAATGTCTAGATGAGGGGTCTGGTATGTCTAGATGAGGGGTCTGGTATGTCTAGATGAGGGGTCTGGTATGTATAGATGAGGGGTCTGGTATGTATAGATGAGGGGTCTGGTATGTAGATATGATGATACTGTGTTAGTAGATACAGTAGAATGTCTAGATGAGGGGTACCAGGTCTGGTATGTAGATATGATGATACTGTGTTAGTAGATACAGTACAATGTCTAGATGAGGGGTCTGGTATGTCTAGATGAGGGGTCTGGTATGTATAGATGAGGGGTCTGGTATGTATAGATGAGGGGTCTGGTATGTAGATATGATGATACTGTGTTAGTAGATACAGTAGAATGTCTAGATGAGGGGTACCAGGTCTGGTATGTAGATATGATGATACTGTGTTAGTAGATACAGTAGAATGTCTAGATGAGGGGTCTGGTATGTCTAGATGAGGGGTCTGGTATGTCTAGATGAGGGGTCTGGTATGTATAGATGAGGGGTCTGGTATGTATAGATGAGGGGTCTGGTATGTAGATATGATGATACTGTGTTAGTAGATACAGTAGAATGTCTAGATGAGGGGTACCAGGTCTGGTATGTAGATATGATGATACTGTGTTAGTAGATACAGTAGAATGTCTAGATGAGGGGTCTGGTATGTCTAGATGAGGGGTCTGGTATGTCTAGATGAGGGGTACCAGGTCTGGTATGTAGATATGATGATACTGTGTTAGTAGATACA
>NW_025750768.1:0-17757 GCF_021184085.1 Oncorhynchus gorbuscha | reverse complement strand
AAAACAGAACTGATGGTTAGGTCATTAGGGTATAAAACAGAACTGATGGTTAGGTCATTAGGGTATAATACACAACTGACAGTTAGGTCATTAGGGTATAAAACAGAACTGATGGTTAGGTCATTAGGGTATAATACAGAACTGATGGTTAGGTCATTAGGGTGTAAAACAGAACTGATGGTTAGGTCATTAGGGTATAATACAGAACTGACGGTTAGGTCATTAGGGTATAAAACAGAACTGACGGTTAGGTCATTAGGGTATAAAACAGAACTGACGGTTAGGTCATTAGGGTATAAAACAGAACTGATGGTTAGGTCATTAGGGTATCATACAGAACTGACGGTTAGGTCATTAGGGTGTAAAACAGAACTGATGGTTAGGTCATTAGGGTGTAAAACAGAACTGATGGTTAGGTCATTAGGGCATAAAACAGAACTGATGGTTAGGTCATTAGGGTATAAAACAGAACTGACAGTTAGGTCATTAGGGTATAATACAGAACTGACAGTTAGGTCATTAGGGTATAAAACAGAACTGATGGTTAGGTCATTAGGGTATAATACAGAACTGACGGTTAGGTCATTAGGGTATAAAACAGAACTGATGGTTAGGTCATTAGGGTATCATACAGAACTGACGGTTAGGTCATTAGGGTGTAAAACAGAACTGATGGTTAGGTCATTAGGGTGTAAAACAGAACTGATGGTTAGGTCATTAGGGCATAAAACAGAACTGATGGTTAGGTCATTAGGGTATAAAACAGAACTGACAGTTAGGTCATTAGGGTATAATACAGAACTGACGGTTTAGGTCATTAGGGTATAAAAACAGAACTGACGGTTAGGTCATTGGTGTAAAACAGAACTGATGGATTTGGTCATTGGGGTATAATACAGAACTGACGGTTAGGTCATTAGGTATAAAACAGAACTGATGGTTAGGTCATTAGGGTGTAAAACAGAACTGACAGTTAGGTCATTAGGGTATAAAACAGAACTGACAGTTAGGTCATTAGGGTAAAACAGAACTGATGGTTAGGTCATTAGGGTATAAAACAGAACTGATGGTTAGTCATTAGGTGGTAATACAGAACTGACAGTCAGGTCATTAGGGTATAATACAGAACTGACGGTTAGGTCATTAGGGTATAATACAGAACTGACGGTTAGGTCATTAGGGTGTAAAACAGAACTGATGGTTAGGTCATTAGGGTATAATACAGAACTGACGGTTAGGTCATTAGGGTATAAAACAGAACTGGACGGTTAGGTCATTAGGGTATAATACAGAACTGACAGTTAGGTCATTAGGGTATAATACAGAACTGACAGTTAGGTCATTAGGGTATAAAACAGAACTGACAGTTAGGTCATTAGGTGTAAAACAGAACTGATGGTTAGGTCATTAGGGTATAAAACAGAACTGATGGTTAGGTCATTAGGGTATAATACAACTGACAGTTAGGTCATTAGGGTATAAAACAGAACTGATGGTTAGGTCATTAGGGTATAATACAGAACTGATGGTTAGGTCGGTTGTAAACAGAACTGATGGTCATTAGGTATAATACAGTTAATTAAACAGAACTGATGGTCATTGGGGTATAAAACAGAACTGATGGTTAGGTCATTAAACAGAACTGATGGTTAGGTCAGAACTGATAGGTCATAAAACAGAACTGATGGTTAGGTCATTAGGGTATAAAACAGAACTGATGGTTAGGTCATTAGGGTATAAAACAGAACTGATGGTTAGGTCACTAGGCTTAGGTTAGGTCATTAGGGTGTAAAACAGAACTGATGGTTAGGTCATTAGGGTATAAAACAGAACTGATGGTTAGGTCATTAGGGTATAAAACAGAACTGACAGTTAGGTCATTAGGGTATAATACAGAACTGACAGTTAGGTCATTAGGGTATAAAACAGAACTGATGGTTAGGTCATTAGGGTATAATACAGAACTGGCGGTTAGGTCATTAGGGTATAAAACAGAACTGGGTTAGGTCATTAAAAACAGAACTGATGGTTAGGTCATTAGGGTATAATACAGAACTGACAGTTAGGTCATTAGGGTATAAAACAGAACTGACAGTTAGGTCATTAGGGTGTAAAACAGAACTGATGGTTAGGTCATTAGGGTATAAACAGAACTGATGGTTAGGTCATTAGGGTATAATACAGAACTGACAGTCAGGTCATTAGGGTATAATACAGAACTGGTAAGGTTAGGTCATTAGGGTATAATACAGAACAGGACAGTTTGGTCATTAGGGTGTAAAACAGAACTGATGGTTAGGTCATTAGGGTATAATACAGAACCCAATGACGGTTAGGTCATTAGGGTATAAAACAGAACTGGCCGGTTAGGTCATTAGGGTATAATACAGAACTGACAGTTAGGTCATTAGGGTATAATACAGAACTGACAGTTAGGTCATTAGGGTATAAAACAGAACTGACAGTTAGGTCATTAGGTGTAAAACAGAACTGATGGTTAGGTTTGGGGTATAAAACAGAACTGATGGTTAGGTCATTAGGTATAATACACAACTGATGGTTAGGTCATTAGGGTATAAAACAGAACTGATGGTTAGGTCATTAGGGTATAATACAGAACTGACGGTTAGGTCATTAGGGTGTAAAACAGAACTGATGGTTAGGTCATTAGGGTGTAAAACAGGATGGTTAGGTCATTAAAAAACAGAACTGATGGTTAGGTCATTAGGTATAATAACAGGAGCGATGGTTAGGTCACTAGGGTATAAAACAGAACTGACGGTTAGGTCATTAGGGTGTAAAACAGAACTGATGGTTAGGTCATTAGGGTATAAAACAGAACTGATGGTTAGGTCATTAGGGTATAATACAGAACTGACAGTCAGGTCATTGGGGTATAATACAGAACTGACAGTTAGGTCATTAGGGTATAATACAGAACTGACAGTTAGGTCATTAGGGTATAAAACAGAACTGATGGTTAGGTCATTAGGGTATAATACAGAACTGACGGTTAGGTCATTAGGGTATAAAACAGAACTGATGGTTAGGTCATTAGGGTATAAAACAGAACTGAGGTTAGGTCATTAGGGTATCATACAGAACTGACGGTTAGGTCATTAGGGTTTAAAACAGAACTGACAGTTAGGTCATTAGGGTATAATACAGAACTGATGGTTAGGTCATTAGGGTATAATACAGAACTGACAGTTAGGTCATTAGGGTATAAAACAGAACTGACAGTTAGGTCATTAGGGTGTAAAACAGAACTGATGGTTAGGTCATTAGGGTATAAAACAGAACTGATGGTTAGGTCATTAGGGTATAATACAGAACTGACAGTTAGGTCATTAGGGTATAAACAGAACTGACAGTTAGGTCATTAGGGTGTAAAACAGAACTGATGGTTAGGTCATTAGGGTATAAAACAGAACTGATGGTTAGGTCATTAGGGTATAATACATAACTGACAGTTGGAGTCATTAGGGTATAAAACAGAACTGACGGTTAGGTCATTTGGGTATAAAACAGAACTGACGGTTAGGTCATTAGGGTATAAAACAGAACTGGTTAGGTCATTTGGGTATAATACAGAGCTGACAGTTAGGTCATAAGAGCGTCTGCTAAATGACTTAAATGTAAATGTAAATGTAATTAGGATATAATACAGAACTGACGGTTAGGTCATTAGGGTGTAAAACAGAACTGACAGTTAGGTCATTATGGTATAATACAGAACTGGCGGTTAGGTCATTAGGAGTATAAAACAGAACTGACGGTTAGGTCATTAGGGTATAAAACAGAACTGATAGTTAGGTCATTAGGGTGTAAACAGAACTGATGGTTAGGTCATTAGGGTATAAAACAGAACTGATGGTTAGGTCATTAGGGTATAATACAGAACTGACAGTTAGGTCATTATGGTATGAAACAGAACTGACGGTTAGGTCATTATAGGGTATGAAACAGAACTGATGGTTAGGTCATTATAGGGTATGAAACAGAACTGATGGTTAGGTCATTATAGGGTGTAAAACAGAACTGACAGTTAGGTCATTATAGGGTATAAAACAGAACTGACGGTTAGGTCATTATAGGGTATAAAACAGAACTGATGGTTAGGTCATTAGGGTGTAAAACAGAACTGACAGTTAGGTCATTGGGGTATAATACAGAACTGACAGTTAGGTCATAAGAGCATCTGTTAAATGACTTAAATGTAAATGTAAATGTAATTAGGGTATAATACAGGAAGGAACAGCGGTTGCAGTCATTAGGGTGTAAAACAGAACTGACAGTTAGGTCATTTGGGTATAATACAGAACTGATAGTTAGGTCATTCGGGTATAAAACAGAACTGATGGTTAGGTCATTAGGGTATAATACAGAACTGGCGGTTAGGTCATTAGGGTATAAAACAGAACTGGCGGTTAGGTCATTAGGGTATAAAACAGAACTGATGGTTAGGTCATTAGGGTATCATACAGAACTGACGGTTAGGTCATTAGGGTGTAAAACAGAACTGATGGTTAGGTCATTAGGGTGTAAAACAGAACTGATGGTTAGGTCATTAGGGTATAAAACAGAACTGATGGTTAGGTCATTAGGGTATAAAAACAGAACTGAAAGTTAGGTCATTAGGGTATAATACAGAACTGACAGTTAGGTCATTAGGGTATAAAACAGAACTGATGGTTAGGTCATTGGGGTATAATACAGAACTGACGGTTAGGTCATTAGGGTATAAAACAGAACTGACGGTTAGGTCATTAGGGTGTAAAACAGAACTGATGGTTAGGTCATTAGGGTATAATACAGAACTGACAGTTAGGTCATTAGGGTATAAAACAGAACTGACAGTTAGGTCATTAGGGTGTAAAACAGAACTGATGGTTAGGTCATTAGGGTATAAAACAGAACTGATGGTTAGGTCATTAGGGTATAATACAGAACTGACAGTCAGGTCATTAGGGTATAATACAGAACTGACGGTTAGGTCATTAGGGTATAATACAGAACTGACAGTCAGGTCATTAGGGTATAATACAGAACTGACAGTTAGGTCATTAGGGTATAATACAGAACTGACAGTTAGGTCATTAGGGTATAAAACAGAACTGATGGTTAGGTCATTAGGGTATAATACAGAACTGACGGTTAGGTCATTAGGGTGTAAAACAGACCTGATGGTTAGGTCATTAGGGTATAATACAGAACTGACGGTTAGGTCATTAGGGTATAAAACAGAACTGACGGTTAGGTCATTAGGGTATAAAACAGAACTGAGGGTTAGGTCATTAGGGTATCATACAGAACTGACGGTTGGTCATTTAGGGTGTAAAACAGAACTGACAGTTAGGTCATTAGGGTATAAAACAGAACTGATGGTTAGGTCATTAGGGTATAATACAGAACTGACAGTTAGGTCATTAGGGTATAAAACAGAACTGACAGTTAGGTCATTAGGGTGTAAAACAGAACTGATGGTTAGGTCATTAGGGTATAAAACAGAACTGATGGTTAGGTCATTAGGGTATAATACAGAACTGACAGTTAGGTTATTAGGGTATAAAAACAGAACTGACGGTTGGTCATTTGGGTATAAAACAGAACTGACGGTTAGGTCATTAGGGTATAAAATAGAACTGGACGGTTAGGTCATTTGGGTATAATACAGAACTGACAGTTAGGTCATAAGAGCGTCTGCTAAATGACTTAAATGTAAATGTAAATGTAATTAGGATATAATACAGAACTGACGGTTAGGTCATTAGGGTGTAAAACAGAACTGATGGTTAGGTCATTAGGGTATAATACAGAACTGACGGTTAGGTCATTAGGGTATAAAACAGAACTGACGGTTAGGTCATTAGGGTGTAAAACAGAACTGATGGTTAGGTCATTAGGGTATAATACAGAACTGACAGTTAGGTCATTAGGGTATAAAACAGAACTGACAGTTAGGTCATTAGGGTGTAAAACAGAACTGATGGTTAGGTCATTAGGGTATAAAACAGAACTGATGGTTAGGTCATTAGGGTATAATACAGAACTGACAGTCAGGTCATTAGGTATAATACAGAACTGACGGTTAGGTCATTAGGGTATAATACAGAACTGACGGTTTGGTCATTAGGGTGTAAAAAACAGAACTGATGGTTAGGTCATTAGGGTATAATACAGAACTGACGGTTTAGGTCATTAGGGTATAAAACAGAACTGACGGTTAGGTCATTAGGGTATAATACAGAACTGACAGTTAGGTCATTAGGGTATAATACAGAACTGACAGTTAGGTCATTAGGGTATAAAACAGAACTGACAGTTAGGTCATTAGGGTGTAAAACAGAACTGATGGTTAGGTCATTAGGGTATAAAACAGAACTGATGGTTAGGTCATTAGGGTATAATACACAACTGACAGTTAGGTCATTAGGGTATAAAACAGAACTGATGGTTAGGTCATTAGGGTATAATACAGAACTGATGGTTAGGTCATTAGGGTGTAAAACAGAACTGATGGTTAGGTCATTAGGTATAATACAGAACCGACGGTTAGGTCATTAGGGTATAAAACAGAACTGACGGTTAGGTCATTGGGTATAAAACAGAACTGATGGTTAGGTCATTAGGGTATCATACAGAACTGATGGTTAGGTCACTAGGTATAAAACAGAACTGACGGTTAGGTCATTAGGGTGTAAACAGAACTGATGGTTAGGTCATTAGGGTATAAAACAGAACTGACGGTTAGGTCATTAGGGTATAATACAGAACTGACAGTCAGGTCATTAGGGTATAATACAGAACTGACAGTTAGGTCATTAGGGTATAATACAGAACTGACAGTTAGGTCATTAGGGTATAAAACAGAACTGACGGTTAGGTCATTAGGGTATAATACAGAACTGACGGTTAGGTCATTAGGGTGTAAAACAGACCTGATGGTTAGGTCATTAGGGTATAATACAGAACTGGCGGTTAGGTCATTAGGGTATAAAACAGAACTGACGGTTAGGTCATTAGGGTATAAAACAGAACTGATAGTTAGGTCATTAGGGTGTAAAACAGAACTGATGGTTAGGTCATTAGGGTATAAAACAGAACTGATGGTTAGGTCATTAGGGTATAATACAGAACTGACAGTTAGGTCATTATGGTATAATACAGAACTGACGGTTAGGTCATTTGGGTATAATACAGAACTGACAGTTAGGTCATAAGAGCGTCTGCTAAATGACTTAAATGTAAATGTAAATGTAATTAGGATATAATACAGAACTGACGGTTAGGTCATTAGGTGTAAAACAGAACTGACAGTTAGGTCATTATGGTATAATACAGAACTGACGGTTAGGTCATTTATGGTATAAAACAGAACTGACCAAGTTAGGTCATTTATGAGGTATGAAACAGAACTGATGGTTAGGTCATTATAGGGTATGAAACAGAACTGATGGTTAGGTCATTTATAGGGTGTAAAACAGAACTGACAGTTAGGTCATTATAGGGTATAAAACAGAACTGATGGTTAGGTCATTAGGGTGTAAACAGAACTGACAGTTAGGTCATTAGGGTATAATACAGAACTGACAATTAGGTCATTAGGGTATAATACAGAACAGCGGTTAGGTCATTAGGGTATAATACAGAACTGGCGGTTTTGGTCATTAGGGTGTAAAACAGAACTGATGGTTAGGTCATTGAAAGGTATAATACAGAACTGACGGTTAGGTCATTTAGGGTATAAAACAGAACTGGCCGGTTAGTCATTAGGGGTATAATACAGAACTGACGGTTTGGTCATTAGGGTATAATACAGAACTGACAGTCAGGTCATTAGGGTATAATACAGAACTGACAGTTAGGTCATTAGGGTATAATACAGAACTGACAGTTAGGTCATTAGGGTATAAAACAGAACTGATGGTTAGGTCATTAGGGTATAATACAGAACTGACGGTTAGGTCATTGGGTGTAAAACAGACCTGATGGTTGGTCATTAGGGTATAATACAGAACTGACGGTTAGGTCATTAGGGTATAAAACAGAACTGACGGTTAGGTCATTAGGGTATAAAACAGAACTGATAGTTAGGTCATTAGGGTGTAAACAGAACTGATGGTTAGGTCATTAGGGTATAAAACAGAACTGATGGTTAGGTCATTGGGGTATAATACAGAACTGACAGTTAGGTCATTATGGTATAATACAGAACTGACGGTTAGGTCATTTGGGTATAATACAGAACTGACAGTTAGGTCATAAGAGCGTCTGCTAAATGACTTAAATGTAAATGTAAATGTAATTAGGATATAATACAGAACTGACGGTTAGGTCATTAGGGTGTAAAACAGAACTGACAGTTGATCATTATGGTATAATACAGAACTGACGGTTGGTCATTAGGGTATAAAACAGAACTGACCGGTTTAGGTCATTAGGGTATAAAACAGAACTGATAGTTGGTCATTAGGGTGTAAAAACAGAACTGATGGTTAGGTCATTAGGGTATAAAACAGAACTGATGGTTAGGTCATTAGGGTATAATACAGAACTGACAGTTAGGTCATTATGGTATAAAACAGAACTGACGGTTAGGTCATTATAGGGTATGAAACAGAACTGATGGTTAGGTCATTATAGGGTATGAAACAGAACTGATGGTTAGGTCATTATAGGGTGTAAAACAGAACTGACAGTTAGGTCATTATAGGGTATAAAACAGAACTGACGGTTAGGTCATTATACGGTATAAAACAGAACTGATGGTTAGGTCATTAGAGATTGTAAAACAGAACTGACAGTTAGGTCATTGGGTATAATACAGAACTGACAGTTAGGTCATAAGGCGTCTGTTAAATGACTTAAATGTAAATGTAAATGTAATTAGGGTATAATACAGAACTGACGGTTAGGTCATTAGGGTGTAAAACAGAACTGACAGTTAGGTCATTTGGGTATAATACAGAACTGATAGTTAGGTCATTCGAATTTTATAAAACAGAACTGATGGTTAGGTCATTAGGGTATAAAACAGAACTGATGGTTAGGTCATTAGGGTATAAAACAGAACTGATGTTTAGGTCATTAGGGTATAAAACAGAACTGATGGTTAGGTCATTAGGGTATAAAACAGAACTGACGGTTAGGTCATTTGGGTATAAAACAGAACTGACGGTTAGGTCATTAGGGTATAAAACAGAACTGACGGTTAGGTCATTTGGGTATAATACAGAACTGATGGTTAGGTCATTAGGGTATAAAACAGAACTGATGGTTAGGTCATTAGGGTATAAAACAGAACTGATGTTTAGGTCATTAGGGTATAAAACAGAACTGATTAGGTAATTTGGGTATAAAACAGAACTGACGGTTAGGTCATTAGGGTATAAAACAGAACTGACGGTTAGGTCATTTGGGTATAATACAGAACTGACAGTTAGGTCATAAGAGCGTCTGCTAAATGACTTAAATGTAAAATGTAAATGTAATTAGGGTATAATACAGAACTGACGGTTAGGTCATTAGGGTATAAAACAGAACTGGCGGTTAGGTCATTTGGGTATAATACAGAACTGACAGTTAGGTCATAAGAGCGTCTGCTAAATGACTTAAATGTAAATGTAAATGTAATTAGGATATAATACAGAACTGACGGTTAGGTCATTAGGGTGTAAAACAGAACTGACAGTTAGGTCATTATGGTATAATACAGAACTGACGGTTAGGTCATTAGGGTATAAAACAGAACTGTTAGGTCATTAGGGTATAAAACAGAACTGATAGTTAGGTCATTAGGTATAAAACAGAACTGATGGTTAGGTCATTAGGGTATAAAACAGAAACAGAAATACAGAACTGACAGTTAGGTCATTATGGTCATTTATCATTATAGGGTATGAAACAGAACTGATGGTTAGGTCATTATAAATTAAAACAGAACTGATGGTTAGGTCATTATAGGGTGTAAAAACAGAACTGACAGTTAGGTCATTATAGGGTATAAAACAGAACTGACGGTTAGGTCATTATAGGGTATAAAACAGAACTGATGGTTAGGTCATTAGGTGAAAACAGAACTGACAGTTAGGTCATTAGGGTATAATACAGAACTGACAGTTAGGTCATTAGGGTATAATACAGAACTGACGGTTAGGTCATTAGGGTATAATACAGAACTGACGGTTTGGTCATTGGGTGTAAAACAGAACTGATGGTTAGGTCATTGGGTATAATACAGAACTACGGTTAGGTCATTAGGGTATAAAACAGAACTGACGGTTAGGTCATTAGGGTATAATACAGAACTGACAGTTAGGTCATTAGGGTATAATACAGAACTGACAGTTAGGTCATTAGGGTATAAAACAGAACTGACAGTTAGGTCATTGGGGTGTAAAACAGAACTGATGGTTAGGTCATTAGGGTATAATACAGAACTGATGGTTAGGTCATTAGGGTGTAAAACAGAACTGATGGTTAGGTCATTAGGGTATAATACAGAACCGGCGGTTATCATTAGGGTATAAAACAGAACTGACGGTTAGGTCATTAGGGTATAAAACAGAACTGATGGTTAGGTCATTAGGTATCATACAGAACTGACAGGTCATTAGGGTGTAAAACAGAACTGATGGTTAGGTCATTAGTAAAACAGAACTGATGGTTATATTAGGGTATAAAACAGAACTGATGGTTAGGTCATTAGGAGTATAAAACAGAACTGATGGTTAGGTCACTAGAATTATAAAAGAACAGAACTGACGGTTAGGTCATTAGGGTGTAAAACAGAACTGATGGGTCATTAGGGTATAAAACAGAACTGATGGTTATCATTGGGGTATAATACAAGAACTGACAGTCATCATTAGGGTATAATACAGAACTGACGGTTAGGTCATTAGGGTATAATACAGAACTGACAGTTAGGTCATTAACAGAACTGATGGTTAGGTCATTAGGGTATAATACAGAACTGACGGTTAGGTCATTAGGGTGTAAAACAGACCTGATGGGTATAAAACAGAACTGGCCAGTTGGAGTCATTAGGGTATAAAACAGAACTGATAGTTAGGTCATTAGGGTATAAAACAGAACTGATGGTTAGGTCATTAGGGTGTAAAAACAGAACTGATGGTTAGGTCATTAGGGTATAAAATAGAACTGATGGTTAGTCATTAATAATACAGAACTGACAGTTAGGTCATTATGGTATAATACAGAACTGACCAGTTAGGTCATTTGGGTATAATACAGAACTGACAGTTAGGTCATAAGAGCGTCTGCTAAATGACTTAAATGTAAATGTAAATGTAATTGTGGATATAATACAGAACTGACGGTTAGGTCATTAGGGTGTAAACAGAACTGACAGTTGGGTCATTATGGTATAATACAGAACTGACGGTTAGGTCATTAGGGTATAAAACAGAACTGACGGTTAGGTCATTAGGGTATAAAACAGAACTGATAGTTAGGTCATTAGGTGTAAAACAGAACTGATGGTTAGGTCATTGGGAATTTAAAACAGAACTGATGGTTAGGTCATTAGGGTATAATACAGAACTGACAGTTAGGTCATTATGGTATAAAACAGAACTGACGAGGTTAGGTCATTATAGGGTATGAAACAGAACTGATGGTTAGGTCATTATAGGGTATGAAACAGAACTGATGGTTAGGTCATTATAGGGTGTAAAACAGAACTGACAGTTAGGTCATTATAGGGTATAAAACAGAACTGGCCAGTTTAGGTCATTATAGGGTATAAAACAGAACTGATGGTTTGGTCATTAGGGTGTAAAAACAGAACTGACAGTTAGGTCATTAGGTATAATACAGAACTGACAGTTAGGTCATAAGAGCGTCTGTTAAATGACTTAAATGTAAATGTAAATGTAATTAGGGTATAATACAGAACTGCGGTTAGGTCATTAGGGTGTAAAACAGAACTGACAGTTAGGTCATTTGGGTATAATACAGAACTGATAGTTAGGTCATTGGGTATAAAACAGAACTGATGGTTAGGTCATTAGGGTATAAAAACAGAACTGATGGTTAGGTCATTAGGTATAAAACAGAACTGATGTTTAGGTCATTAGGTATAAAACAGAACTGATGGTTAGGTCATTAGGGTATAAACAGAACTGACGGTTAGGTCATTTGGGTATAAAACAGAACTGACGGTTAGGTCATTAGGGTATAAAACAGAACTGACGGTTTAGGTCATTTGGGTATAATACAGAACTGATGGTTAGGTCATTAGGGTATAAAACAGAACTGATGGTTAGGTCCCTTGTTAGGGTATAAACAGAACTGATGTTTAGGTCATTAGGGTATAAAACAGAACTGTGGTTAGGTCATTTGGGTATAAAACAGAACTGACGGTTAGGTCATTTGGGTATAATACAGAACTGACAGTTAGGTCATAAGAGCGTCTGCTAAATGACTTAAATGTAAATGTAAATGTAATTAGGGTATAATACAGAACTGGTTAGGTCATTAGGGTATAAAACAGAACTGACGGTTGGTCATTTGGGTATAATACAGAACTGACAGTTAGGTCATAAGAGCGTCTGCTAAATGACTTAAATGTAAATGTAAATGTAATTAGGGTATAATACAGAACTGGCGGTTGGAGTCATTAGGGTATAAAAACAGAACTGACGGTTAGGTCATTTGGGTATAATAGAACTGACAGTTAGGTCATAAGAGCGTCTGCTAAATGACTTAAATGTAAATGTAAATGTAATTAGGGTATAATACAGAACTGACGGTTCGGTCATTAGGGTGTAAAACAGAACTGACAGTTAGGTCATTATGGTATAAAACAGAACTGACGGTTAGGTCATTAGGTATAATACAGAACTGATAGTTAGGTCATTAGGGTATAATACAGAACTGACAGTCAGGTCATTAGGGTATAATACAGAACTGACAGTTAGGTCATTAGGGTATAATACAGAACTGACAGTTAGGTCATTAGGGTATAAAACAGAACTGATGGTTAGGTCATTAGGGTATAATACAGAACTGGCGGTTAGGTCATTAGGGTGTAAAACAGACCTGATGGTTAGGTCATTAGGGTATAATACAGAACTGACGGTTAGGTCATTTAGGGTATAAAACAGAACTGGACGGTTAGGTCATTAGGGTATAAAACAGAACTGAGGGTTAGGTCATTAGGGTATCATACAGAACTGACGGTTAGGTCATTAGGGTGTAAAACAGAACTGACAGTTAGGTCATTTAGGGTATAAAACAGAACTGATGGTTAGGTCATTAGGGTATAATACAGAACTGACAGTTAGGTCATTAGGGTATAAAACAGAACTGATGGTTAGGTCATTAGGGTATAAAACAGAACTGATGGTTAGGTCATTAGGGTATAAAATAGAACTGACGGTTAGGTCATTTGGGTATAATACAGAACTGACAGTTAGGTCATAAGAGCGTCTGCTAAATGACTTAAATGTAAATGTAAATGTAATTAGGATATAATACAGAACTGACGGTTAGGTCATTAGGGTGTAAAACAGAACTGACAGTTAGGTCATTATGGTATAATACAGAACTGACGGTTAGGTCATTAGGGTATAAAACAGAACTGGACGGTTAGGTCATTAGGGTATAAAACAGAACTGATAGTTAGGTCATTAGGGTGTAAAAACAGAACTGATGGTTATTAGTCATTAGGGTATAAAACAGAACTGATGTTTAGGTCATTAGGGTATAATACAGAACTGACAGTTAGGTCATTATGGTATAAAACAGAACTGGACGGTTAGGTCATTATAGGGTATGAAACAGAACTGATGGTTAGGTCATTATAGGGTATGAAACAGAACTGATGGTTAGGTCATTATAGGTGTAAAACAGAACTGACAGTTAGGTCATTATAGGGTATAAAACAGAACTGACGGTTAGGTCATTATAGGGTATAAAACAGAACTGATGGTTAGGTCATTAGGGTGTAAAACAGAACTGACAGTTAGGTCATATAGGGTATAATACAGAACTGACAGTTAGGTCATAAGAGCGTCTGTTAAATGACTTAAATGTAAATGTAAATGTAATTAGGGTATAATACAGAACTGACGGTTGGAGGTCATTAGGGTGTAAACAGAACTGACAGTTAGGTCATTTGGGTATAATACAGAACTGATAGTTAGGTCATTCGGTATAAAACAGAACTGATGGTTAGGTCATTAGGGTATAAAACAGAACTGATGGGTTAGGTCATTAGGGTATAAAACAGAACTGATGTTTAGGTCATTAGGGTATAAAACAGAACTGATGGTTAGGTCATTAGGGTATAAAACAGAACTGACAGTTAGGTCATAAAGAGCGTCTGTTAAATGACTTAAATGTAAATGTAAATGTAATTAAGGGTATAATACAGAACTGACGGTTAGGTCATTAGGGTGTAAACAGAACTGACAGTTAGGTCATTTGGTATAATACAGAACTGATAGTTAGGTCATTCGGGTATAAAACAGAACTGATGGTTAGGTCATTAGGGTATAAAACAGAACTGATGGTTAGGTCATTAGGGTATAAAACAGAACTGATGTTTAGGTCATTTAGGGTATAAAACAGAACTGATGGTTAGGTCATTAGGGTATAAAACAGAACTGGCCAGTTAGGTCATTTGGGTATAAAACAGAACTGGGTTAGGTCATTAGGGTATAAAACAGAACTGACGGTTAGGTCATTTGGGTATACAGAACTGATGGTTAGGTCATTAGGGTATAAAACAGAACTGATGGTTAGGTCATTAGGGTATAAAACAGAACTGATGTTTAGGTCATTAGGGTATAAAACAGAACTGACGGTTAGGTCATTTGGGTATAAAACAGAACTGACGGTTAGGTCATTAGGGTATAAAACAGAACTGACGGTTAGGTCATTTGGGTATAATACAGAACTGACAGTTAGGTCATAAGAGCGTCTGCTAAATGACTTAAATGTAAATGTAAATGTAATTAGGGTATAATACAGAACTGACGGTTAGGTCATTAGGGTATAAAACAGAACTGACGGTTAGGTCATTTGGGTATAATACAGAACTGACAGTTAGGTCATAAGAGCGTCTGCTAAATGACTTAAATGTAAATGTAAATGTAATTAGGGTATAATACAGAACTGACGGTTAGGTCATTAGGGTGTAAAACAGAACTGACAGTTAGGTCATTATGGTATAAAACAGAACTGACGGTTAGGTCATTAGGGTATAATACAGAACTGATAGTTAGGTCATTAGGGTATAATACAGAACTGACGGTTAGGTCATTATGGTATAAAACAGAACTGACGGTTAGGTCATTTGGGTATAATACAGAACTGATAGTTAGGTCATTCGGGTATAAAACAGAACTGATGGTTAGGTCATTAGGGTATAAAACAGAACTGACGGTTAGGTCATTATAGGGTATGAAACAGAACTGATGGTTAGGTCATTATAGGGTGTAAAACAGAACTGACAGTTAGGTCATTATAGGGTATAAAACAGAACTGACGGTTAGGTCATTATAGGGTATAAAACAGAACTGATGGTTAGGTCATTAGGGTGGGAAACAGAACTGACAGTTAGGTCATATAGGGTATAATACAGAACTGACAGTTAGGTCATAAGAGCGTCTGTTAAATGACTTAAATGTAAATGTAAATGTAATTAGGGTATAATACAGAACTGACGGTTAGGTCATTAGGGTGTAAAACAGAACTGACAGTTAGGTCATTTGGGTATAATACAGAACTGATAGTTAGGTCATTCGGTATAAAACAGAACTGATGGTTAGGTCATTAGGGTATAAAACAGAACTGATGGTTAGGTCATTAGGGTATAAAACAGAACTGATGTTTAGGTCATTAGGGTATAAAACAGAACTGATGGTTAGGTCATTAGGGTATAAAACAGAACTGACAGTTAGGTCATAAGAGCGTCTGTTAAATGACTTAAATGTAAATGTAAATGTAATTAGGTATAATACAGAACTGACGGTTAGGTCATTAGGGTGTAAAACAGAACTGACAGTTAGGTCATTTGGGTATAATACAGAACTGATAGTTAGGTCATTCGGTATAAAACAGAACTGATGGTTAGGTCATTAGGGTATAAAACAGAACTGATGGTTAGGTCATTAGGGTATAAAACAGAACTGATGTTTAGGTCATTAGGGTATAAAACAGAACTGATGGTTAGGTCATTAGGGTATAAAACAGAACTGACGGTTAGGTCATTTGGGTATAAAACAGAACTGACGGTTAGGTCATTAGGGTATAAAACAGAACTGACGGTTAGGTCATTTGGGTATAATACAGAACTGATGGTTAGGTCATTAGGGTATAAAACAGAACTGATGGTTAGGTCATTAGGGTATAAAACAGAACTGATGTTTAGGTCATTAGGGTATAAAACAGAACTGACGGTTAGGTCATTTGGGTATAAAACAGAACTGACGGTTAGGTCATTAGGTATAAAACAGAACTGACGGTTAGGTCATTTGGGTATAATACAGAACTGACAGTTAGGTCATAAGAGCGTCTGCTAAATGACTTAAATGTAAATGTAAATGTAATTAGGGTATAATACAGAACTGACGGTTAGGTCATTAGGGTATAAAACAGAACTGACGGTTAGGTCATTTGGGTATAATACAGAACTGACAGTTAGGTCATAAGAGCGTCTGCTAAATGACTTAAATGTAAATGTAAATGTAATTAGGGTATAATACAGAACTGACGGTTAGGTCATTAGGGTGTAAAACAGAACTGACAGTTAGGTCATTATGGTATAAAACAGAACTGACGGTTAGGTCATTAGGGTATAATACAGAACTGATAGTTAGGTCATTAGGGTATAATACAGAACTGACGGTTAGGTCATTATGGTATAAAACAGAACTGACGGTTAGGTCATTTGGGTATAATACAGAACTGATAGTTAGGTCATTCGGGTATAAAACAGAACTGATGGTTAGGTCATTAGGGTATAAAACAGAACTGACGGTTAGGTCATTTGGGTATAAAACAGAACTGACGGTTAGGTCATTAGGGTATAAAACAGAACTGACGGTTAGGTCATTTGGGTATAATACAGAACTGATAGTTAGGTCATTAGGGTATAAAACAGAACTGATGGTTAGGTCATTAGGTATAAAACAGAACTGATGTTTAGGTCATTAGGGTATAAAACAGAACTGATGGTTAGGTCATTAGGGTATAATACAGAACTGATAGTTAGGTCATTAGGGTATAATACAGAACTGACGGTTAGGTCATTATGGTATAAAACAGAACTGACGGTTAGGTCATTTGGGTATAATACAGAACTGATAGTTAGGTCATTAGGGTATAAAACAGAACTGATGGTTAGGTCATTAGGGTATAAAACAGAACTGACGGTTAGGTCATTTGGGTATAAAACAGAACTGACGGTTAGGTCATTAGGGTATAAAACAGAACTGACGGTTAGGTCATTTGGGTATAATACAGAACTGATGGTTAGGTCATTAGGGTATAAAACAGAACTGATGGTTAGGTCATTAGGGTATAAAACAGAACTGATGTTTAGGTCATTAGGGTATAAAACAGAACTGATGGTTAGGTCATTAGGGTATAAAACAGAACTGACGGTTAGGTCATTTGGGTATAAAACAGAACTGACGGTTAGGTCATTAGGGTATAAAACAGAACTGACGGTTAGGGTCATTTGGGTATAATACAGAACTGACAGTTAGGTCATAAGAGCGT
>NW_025750767.1:0-17771 GCF_021184085.1 Oncorhynchus gorbuscha | reverse complement strand
TACTGTTAGCTAGTTAGCTAGCGAACTATATAGCTACTGAGACAGATGATGTCGTTTTGCTGTGTGTTTTTTGGGGGGGAACATTGTTCACATCCGTCAGCTATCTAACCCGTCCATAGCTTGGGGAAGGGCAGGTACGCAAAGACAACACTTTACCAGCATCATAGCATACGGTGTCGGTGAATCGTTGTAACATACGCTGTCCACTGTCTCTCTCCCTATGTCTCTCTCTCTCTGTCTCTCTCTCTCTGTCTCTCTGTCTCTCTCTGTCTCTCTCTGTCTCTCTGTCTCTCTCTGTCCACCAGAGAGCAGCATTTCACCATTATGATGGCATCCTGACTGTGAGACATAGAGAAAGAGAGGGAGACAGAGAAAGAGAGAGACAGAGAGAGAGATAGAGAGAGAGAGACAGAGAGAGAGAGAGAGAGAGACAGAGAGAGTGAGAGAGACAGAGAGAGGGATAGAGACAGAGAGAGAGATAGAGAAAGAGAGAGAGAGACACACAGAGAGAGAGAGTGAGGTGTTGTGTGGGAGTGCGCCGGAAAGAGTATGGAGATAGAAGCCTAAAAGGGGTGGAGGTGAACATCTCTCTCTCTCTCCTAAAAGGAAGTAATTCCCAAACCTTGCTTATTTATTTTATCTTGTGTCCTTTAACCATTTGTACATTGTTAAAACACTGTATATATATAATATGACATTTGTAATGTCTTTATTGTTTTGAAACCTCTGTCTGTGTAATGTTTACTGATAATTTTTATTGTTTATTTCACTTTATATATTATCTACCTCACTTGCTTTGGCAATGTTAACACATGTTTCCCATGCCAATAAAGCCCTTGAATTGAATGAGAGAGAGAGAGAGAGAGAGAGAGAGAGAGAGAGAGAGAGAGCGAGAGAGAGAGAGAGAGAGAGAGAGAGAGAGAGAGAGAGAGAGAGAGAGAGAGAGAGAGAGAGAGAGAGAGAGAGAGAGAGAGAGAGAGAGCAACACACACACACACAGAGAGAGAGAGACACACACACAGAGAGAGAGACACAGAGAGAGAGACACAGAGAGAGAGACACAGAGAGAGAGACACAGAGAGAGAGAGAGAGACACACACACAGAGAGAGAGAGAGAGAGAGAGACACAGAGAGAGAGACACAGAGAGAGAGACACAGAGAGAGAGAGAGTGAGGTGTTGTGTGGGAGTGCGCCGGAAAGAGTATGGAGATAGAAGCCTAAAGGGGTGGAGGTGAACATCTCTCTCTCTCTTCCCTTCACTATAATTTAATGAGATGCAAAACAGAAGAGCAGATGACAAAGAACTTTAGGAAATCGACTCACATCGGAATGATGAAGGGGGAGATGATGGTTTGGAGTGTGTGAGTATGTAAATGAGTTGAGGAGGTATCATCCTACTGGGAGGGACACCCCCTCCACCTGACTGGAGCTGTCATATAGGGAACAGAGACAGAGAGAGGTATCATCCTACTGGGAGGGACACCCCCTCATATGACTGGAGCTGTCATATAGAGACAGAGAGGTATCATCCTACTGGAAGGGACACCCCCCTCCCTTATGACTGGAGCTGTCATATAGAGACAGAGAGAGTATCATCCTACAGGAGGACACCCCCTCATATGACTGGAGCTGTCATATAGAAGTGAAGGTATCATCCTACTGGGAGGGACACCCCCCTCATATGACTGGAGCTGTCATATAGAGACAGAGAGGTATCATCCTACTGGGAGGGACACCCCTCATATGACTGGAGCTGTCATATAGAGACAGAGAGGTATCATCCTACTGGGAGGGACACCCCCCTCATATGACTGGAGCTGTCATATAGAGAGACAGAGAGGTATCATCCTACTGGGAGGGACACCCCCTCATAAGCTGGAGCTAGCCATATAGAGACAGAGAGGTATCATCCTACTGGGAGGGACACCCCCCCTCATATGACTGGAGCTGTCATATAGAGACAGAGAGGTATCATCCTACTGGGAGGGACACCCCCCCTCATATGACTGGAGCTGTCATATAGAGACAGAGAGGTATCATCCTACTGGGAGGGACACCCCCCTCATATGACTGGAGCTGTCATATAGAGACAGAGAGGTATCATCCTACTGGGAGGGGACACCCCCTCATATGACTGGAGCTGTCATATAGAGACAGAGAGAGTATCATCCTACTGGGAGGGGACACCCCCCTCATATGACTGGAGCTGTCATATAGAGACAGAGGTATCATCCTACTGGGAGGGACACCCCCCTCATATGACTGAGCTGTCATAGAGACAGCAGAGAGGTATCATCCTACTGGGAGGGACACCCCCCCTCATATGACTGGAGCTGTCATATAGAGACAGAGAGGTATCATCCTACCACTGGAGGACACCCCCTCATGACTGGAGCTGGCCATGTGAGACAGAGACAGAGAGGTATCATCCTACTGGGAGGGACACCCCCTCATATGACTAGACTGTCATATAGAAACCAGAGAGAGTATCATCCTACTGGGAGAGGACGACACCCCCTCATATGACTGGAGCTGTCATATAGAGACAGAGAGGTATCATCCTACTGGGAGGGACACCCCCCCTGATATCAGGGGGGGCGGGGCAGGACCGAGTTTGGGAAACATTGATGTAGAGACCAATACAATATAACAGAATAGAAGACAATATAACCAGAATAGAATACAGTATCACAGGATTCAATACAGTACAGTAGAACCTAACAGGATTCAATACAGTACAGTAGAACCTAACAGGATTCAATACAGTACAGTAGAACCTAACAGAATTCAATACAGTACAGTAGAACCTAACAGAATTCAATACAGTACAGTAGAACCTAACAGGATTCAATACAGTACAGTAGAACCTAACAGGATTCAATACAGTACAGTAGAACCTAACAGGATTCAATACAGTACAGTAGAACCTAACATAATTCAATACAGTACAGTAGAACCTAACAGAATTCAATACAGTACAGTAGAACCTAACAGGATTCAATACAGTACAGTAGAACCTAACAGGATTCAATACAGTACAGTAGAACCTAAACAGGATTCAATACAGTACAGTAGAACCTAGCAGAATTCAATACAGTACAGTAGAACCTACAGATTCAATACAGTACAGTAGAACCTAACAGAATTCAATACAGTACAGTAGAACCTAACAGAATTCAATACAGTACAGTAGAACCTAACAGAATTCAATACAGTACAGTAGAACCTAACAGAATTCAATACAGTACAGTAGAACCTAACAGAATTCAATACAGTACAGTAGAACCTAACAGAATTCAATACAGTACAGTAGAACCTAACAGAATTCAATACAGTACAGTAGAACCTAACAGAATTCAATACAATTGACATTATAAATGATTTTTCTTTCCTCGGGGTCGTGAGGTGAGACAGAGATGGAGCTAGAGGGATGAAGAAGCCTTCTGGGTCCTTCATCTGGAATAATCTGGAATCTGTTCTCATTCTCCTCTGGTTCCTTCATCTGGTCTGTTCTCATTCTCCTCTGGTTCCTTCATCTGGTCTGTTCTCATTCTCCTCTGGTTCCTTCATCCGGTCTGTTCTCATTCTCCTCTGGTTCCTCCATCCGGTCTGTTCTCATTCCCCTCTGGTTCCTCCATCCGGTCTGTTCTCATTCCTCTATGGTTCCTTCATCCGGTCTGTTCTCATTCCCCCCTGGTTCCTTCATCCTGTCTGTTCTCATTCCCCTCTGGTTCCTTCATCTGGTCTGTTCTCATTCCCCTCTGATTCCTACATCTGGTCTGTTCTCATTCCCCTCTGGTTCCTTCATCTGGTCTGTTCTCATTCCCCCTGGTTCCTTCATCCGGTCTGTTCTCATTCCCCTCTGATTCCTACATCCGGTCTGTTCTCATTCCCCCCTGGTTCCTTCATCCGGTCTGTTCTCATTCCCCTCTGGTTCCTCCATCCGGTCTGTTCTCATTCCTCTGGTTCCTTCATCCGGTCTGTTCTCATTCCCCTCTGGTACCTTCATCCTGTCTGTTCTCATTCCCCTCTGGTTCCTTCATCTGGTCTGTTCTCATTCCCCTCTGATTCCTACATCTGGTCTGTTCTCATTCCCCTCTGGTTCCTTCATCTGGTCTGTTCTCATTCCCCCTGGTTCCTTCATCCGGTCTGTTCTCATTCCCCTCTGATTCCTACATCTGGTCTGTTCTCATTCCCCTCTGGTTCCTTCATCTGGTCTGTTTTCATTCCCCCTGGTTCCTTCATCCAGTCTGTTCTCATTCCCCCTGGTTCCTTCATCCGGTCTGTTCTCATTCCCCTCTGGTTCCATCATCCAGTCACACACCCTACAACACCCTCACACACCCTACAACACCCTCACACACCCTACAACACCCTCACACACCCTACAACACCCTCCACACCCCTACAACACCCTCACACAACCAAGAGAGATAAGGGGTGAGAAAGTAAGTTTGAATGAGAGAGAGCGAGAGAGAGCGAGAGAGAGAGAGCGAGAATGTACAGAGAAAAAAGGAAGAGAGATAGGAGGAGAGTTAAAGGAGAATGAGAGTTACATAAAGACAAGATAATACTGTAATGTGTGTGTGTGTGTGTGTGTGTGTGTGTGTGTGTGTGTGTGTGTGTGTGTGTGTGTGTGTGTGTGTGAAAGTGTGTGTGCGTGCGTGCGTGCGTGCGTGCGTGCGTGCGTGCGTGTGAACCTTGCGTAAGGTATTTCAGATAGATCAACTTCTGAAACACCTTCTGTTAGAGGAACTCCGGTACTGCTTTATATAAGACAGAGTGGGAGGACAACTATGGGCCCTGTGTGTGTGTGTGTTTCTCTCTGTGTGTGTGTGTGCGTTTCTCTCTGTGTGTGTGTGTGCGTTTCTGTGTGTGTGTGTGTGTGCCCAGAATGCATGTTTGATGCGTGAGTGTATGGGCTTTGAATACATGAATGTGGTATTGCAAGTTAGTGTGTTAGTGGAGTGTAGATGTGGTCAGTGTGTAGATGTGTTAGTGGTCAGTGTGTAGATGTGGTCAGTGTGTAGATGTGGTCAGTGTGTAGATGTGGTCAGTGTGTAGATGTGTTAGTGGTCAGTGTGTAGATGTGTTAGTGGTCAGTGTGTAGATGTGGTTTATTAGATGTGGTCAGTGTAGGTGTGTTTGTGGTCAGTGTGTAGATGTGGTCAGTTGTGTAGATGTGGTCAGTGTGTAGATGTGTTAGTGGTCAGTGTGTAGATGTGGTCAGTGTGTAGATGTGTTAGTGGTCAGTGTGTAGATGTGTTAGTGGTCAGTGTGTAGATGTGGTCAGTGTGTAGATGTGGTCAGTGTGTAGATGTGTGTAGATGTGTTAGTGGTCAGTGTGTAGATGTGTTAGTGGTCAGTGTGTAGATGTGGGTCAGTGTGTAGATGTGTTAGTGGTCAGTGTGTAGATGTGGTCAGTGTGTAGATGTGGTCAGTGTGTTAGATGTGGTCAGTGTGTAGATGTGTTAGTGGTCAGTGTGTAGATGTGGTCAGTGTGTAGATGTTTGGTGGTCAGTGTGTAGATGTGGTCAGTGTGTAGATGTGGTCAGTGTGTAGATGTGGTCAGTATGTAGATGTGGTCAGTATGTAGATGTGGTCAGTGTGTAGATGTGTTAGTGGTCAGTGTGTAGATGTGGTCAGTGTAGATGTGGTCAGTGTGTAGATGTGTTAGTGGTCAGTGTGTAGATGTGGTCAGTGTGTAGATGTGTTAGTGGTCAGTGTGTAGATGTGGTCAGTGTGTAGATGTGGTCAGTGTGTAGATGTGGTCAATATGTAGATGTGGTCAGTATGTAGATGTGGTCAGTGTGTAGATGTGTTAGTGGTCAGTGTGTAGATGTGGTCAGTGTGTAGATGTGGTCAGTGTGTAGATGTGTTAGTGGTCAGTGTGTAGATGTGGTCAGTGTGTAGATGTGTTAGTGGTCAGGGTGTAGATGTGTTAGTGGTCAGTGTGTAGATGTGGTCAGTGTGTAGATGTGTTAGTGGTCAGTGTGTAGATGTGGTCAGTGTGTAGATGTGGTCAGTGTGTAGATGTGTTAGTGGTCAGTGTGTAGATGTGGTCAGTGTGTAGATGTGGTCAGTGTGTAGATGTGGTCAGTGTGTAGATGTGGTCAGTATGTAGATGTGGTCAGTATGTAGATGTGTGTGTTGGTGAAGTGTGTTTGCTGTGTGTTGGTGAGGGTGTAGATGTGTGTGTTTGGTGAGTGTGTTGCTGTGTGTGTTGGTGAGGGTGTAGATGTGTGTGTTGGTGAGGGTGTATATGTGTGTGTTGGTGAGTGTGTTGCTGTGTGTGTTGTGAGTGTGTTGCTGTGTGTGTTGGTGAGGGTGTAGATGTGTGTGTTGGTGAGTGTGTTGCTGTGTGTGTTGGTGAGTGTGTTGCTGTGTGTGTGTTGGTGAGGGTGTAGATGTGAGTGTGTTGCTGTGTGTGTTTTGGTGAGTGTGTTGCTGTGTGTGTTAGTGAGGGTGTAGATGTGTGTGTTTGGTGAGGTGTTGCTGTGTGTTTGGTGAGTGTAGATGTGTGTGTTGGTGAGTGTGTTGCTCTGTGTGTTGGTGAGTGTGTTGCTGTGTGTGTTGGTGAGGGTGTAGATGTGTGTTGGTGAGTGTGTTGCTGTGTGTGTTGGTGAGTGTGTTGCTGTGTGTGTTGGTGAGGGTGTAGATGTGTGTGTTGGTGAGGGTGTAGATGTGTGTGTTGGTGAGGTGTAGATGTGTGTTTGTGTGAGGGTGTAGATGTGTGTGTTGGTGAGGTGTAGATGTGTGTTGGTGAGGGTGGAGATGTGTGTGTTGGTAGGGTGTAGATGTGTGTATTGGTAAGGTGTTGCTGTGTGTGTTGGTGAGTGTGTTGCTGTGTGTGTTGGTGAGTGTGTTGCTGGCAATGTGTGTTAGTGAGTGTGTAGATGTGTGTGTTGGTGAGGGTGTAGATGTGTGTGTTGGTGAGGGTGTTGCTGTGTGTTGTTGGTGAGTGTGTTGCTGTGTGTTTGGTGAGTGTGTTGCTGTGTGTTGCTGTGTGTGTTGGTGAGGTGTAGATGTGTGTGTTGGTGAGGGTGTTGCTGTGTGTTTGGTGAGGGTGTAGATGTGTGTGTTTGGTGAGGGTGTAGATGTGTGTGTTGGTGAGGGTGTGGATGTGTGTGTTGGTGAGTGTGTTGCTGTGTGTGTTGGTGAGTGTGTAGATGTGTGTTTGGTGAGTGTGTTGCTGTGTGTGTTGGTGAGGTGTAGATGTGTGTGTTGGTGAGGGTGTTGCTGTGTGTGTTGGTGAGTGTGTTACTGTGTGTGTTGGTTGAGGGTGTAGATGTGTGTGTTGGTAAAAGTGTAGATGTGTGTTGGTGAGTGTGTTGCTGTGTGTGTTGGTGAAGGTGTAGATGTGTGTTATTTGGTGAGTGTGTTGCTGTGTGTGTTAGTGAGTGTGTTGCTGTGTGTGTTTGGTGAGGTGTTGCTGTGTGTGTTGGTGATGTGTTACTGTATGTGTTTTAGTGAGTGTGTTGCTGTGTGTGTTGGTGAGTGTGTTGCTGTGTGTGTTGGTGAAGTGTGTTGCTGTGTGTGTTGTGAGTGTGTTGCTGTGTGTGTTGGTGAAGTGTAGATGTGTGTGTTGGTGAGGGTGTTGCTGTGTGTGTCCCTAGCGTTCTCCCATATGAATCTTCTGAACCTCAGTGTGTACATAATGATTACTTCTTGGCCTTACCTCCTACACAGACATCTTTGTGTGTGTGTGTGTGTGTGTGTGTGTGTGTGTGTGTGTGTGTGTGTGTGTGTGTGTGTGTGTGTGTGTGTGTGTGTGTGTGTGTGTGTGTGTGTGTGTGTGTGTGTGTGTGTGTGTGTGCGTGTTTGGATCATCATTTAGCGCTGATGTAAAGAGCAGTTTCATATAATAATATATATATATATATATATAGAGAGAGAGAAAAGAGAGACAGAGAGACAGAGAGAGACAGAGTGAGACAGAGAGAGACAGAGAGAGGCAGAGGAGAAAGAGAGACAGAGGGAGACAGAGAGACAGAGAGAGAGAGAGAGAGAGAGACAGAGAGACAGAGAGAGAGAGAGAGAGAGAGAGAGAGAGAGAGAGAGAGAGAGAGAGAGAGAGAGAGACAGAGAGACAGAGAGACAGAGAGAAGAGAAAGAGAGAGAGAGAGAGAGAGAGAGTTCATTTTGTTCTTTATTTCACATTTATTTATTATCTATTTCACTTGCTTTGGCAATGTAAACACGTTCCCATGACAATAAAGCCCCTTAAATTGAAATTTAATTGAGAGTTTCCTGTGTGAAGTGATTCATTGTGTGTGTCATGTCTGTGGCTTTTCAGACTGTGAAGAGAGAAAGAGAGAGTGAGAGGCAGAGGGAGAAAAGAGAGAGAGAGAAATAGCGAGAGACGGAGAGAGAGGAGAGATAGAGACAGAGAGAGAGGGAGAGAGAGAGACACACAGAGAATCATAGAGACACATAGAAGGAGAGATAGAGAGAGAGTGAAACAGAGAGAGAGAGAGAGATAGAGAGAGAGAGAGAGAGAGAGAGAGAGAGAGAGAGAGAGAGAGAGAGAGAGGAAAAGGAAGAGTGAAGTGTCACCAGACCCCATAGAGCTATATCTGGGGCATAGAGCTATATCTGGGGCATCAGACCCCATAGAGCTATATCTGGGGCACCAGACCCCATAGAGCTATATCTGGGGCATAGAGCTATATCTGGGTCACCAGACCCCATAGAAACTATATCTGGGCATAGAGCTATATCTGGGTCACCAGACCCCATAGAGCTATATCTGGGGCATCCAGACCCATAGAGCTATATCTGGGGCATCAGACCCCCATAGAGCTATATCTGAGACATCAGACCCCATAGAGCTATATCTGGGGCATCAGACCCCCATAGAGCTATATCTGGGACATCAGACCCCATAGAGCTATATCTGGGGCATCAGACCCCCATAGAGCTATATCTGAGACATCAGACCCCATAGAGCTATATCTGGGACATCAGACCCCATAGAGCTATACCTGGGACACCAGACCCCATAGAGCTATACCTGGGGCATCAGACCCCATAGAGCTATATCTGGGACACCAGACCCCATAGAGCTATATCTGGGACACCAGACCCCATAGAGCTATATCTGGGGCATCAGACCCCATAGAGCTATATCTGGGACATCAGACCCCATAGAGCTATATCTGGGGCATCAGACCCCATAGAGCTATATCTGGGGCACCAGACTCCATAGAGCTATATAGGGAACCAGACCCCATAGAGCTATACCTGGGGCACCAGACCCCATAGAGCTATATCTGGGGCATAGAGCTATATCTGGGGCACCAGACCCCATAGAGCTATATCTGGGGCATCAGACCCCATAGAGCTATATCTGGGACATCAGACCCCATAGAGCTATATCTGGGACACCAGACCCCATAGAGCTATATCTGGGACACCAGACCCCATAGAGCTATATCTGGGGCATCAGACCCCATAGAGCTATATCTGGGACATCAGACCCCATAGAGCTATATCTGGGGCACCAGACCCCATAGAGCTATATCTGGGTCATAGAGCTATATCTGGGGCACCAGACCCCATAGAGCTATATCTGGGACACCAGACCCCATAGAGCTATATCTGGGACACCAGACCCCATAGAGCTATATCTGGGGCATCAGACCCCATAGAGCTATATCTGGGACATCAGACCCCATAGAGCTATATCTGGGGCACCAGACCCCATAGAGCTATATCTGGGTCATAGAGCTATATCTGGGGCACCAGACCCCATAGAGCTATACCTGGGGCATATAGCTATATCTGGGGCATCAGACCCCATAGAGCTATATCTGGGGCATCAGACCCCATAGAGCGATATCTGAGTCATAGAGCTATATCTGGGGCACCAGACCCCATAGAGCTATACCTGGGGCATAGAGCTATATCTGGGACATCCAGACCCCATAGAGCTATATCTGGGACATCAGACCCCATAGAGCTATATCTGGGACATCAGACCCCATAGAGCTATATCTGGGGCACCAGACCCCATATAACTATACCTGGGGCATAGAGCTATATCTGGGGCACCAGACCCCATAGAGCTATATCTGGGACACCAGACCCCATAGAGCTATATCTGGGGCATAGAGCTATATCTGGGACACCAGACCCCATAGAGCTATATCTGGGGCATAGAGCTATATCTGGGTCACCAGACCCCATAGAGCTATATCTGGGGCATAGAGCTATATCTGGGTCACCAGACCCCATAGAGCTATATCTGGGGCATAGAGCTATATCTGGGTCACCAGACCCCATAGAGCTATATCTGGGGCATAGAGCTATATCTGGGGCACCAGACCCCATAGAGCTATAGCTGGGGCATAGAGCTATATCTGGGGCACCAGACCCCATAGAGCTATATCTGGGCACCAGACCCCATAGAGCTATATCTGGGACATCAGACCCCATAGAGCTATATCTGGGACATCAGACCCCATAGAGCTATATCTGGGGCATCAGACCCCATAGAGCTATATCTGGGACATCAGACCCCCCCATAGAGCTATATCTGAGACATCAGACCCCATAGAGCTATATCTGGGACATCAGACCCCATAGAGCTATATCTGGGGCATCAGACCTCATAGAGCTATACCTGGGACATCAGACCCCATAGAGCTATATCTGGGACATCAGACCCCATAGAGCTATATCTGGGACACCAGACCCCATAGAGCTATATCTGGGATATCAGACCCCATACAGCTATATCTGGGACATCAGACCCCATAGAGCTATATCTGGGACATCAGACCCCATAGGGCTATACCTGGGGACACCAGACCCCATAGAGCTATACCTGGGACACCAGACCCCATAGAGAGCTATATCTGGGACATCAGACCCCATAGAGCTATATCTGGGGCACCAGGCCCCATAGAGCTATATCTGGGACATCAGACCCCATAGAGCTATATCTGGGGCACCAGACCCCATAGAGCTATATCTGGGACATCAGACCCCATAGAGCTATACCTGGGACACAGACCCCATAGAGCTATACCTGGGGCATCAGACCCCATAGAGCTATCTGGGACACCAGACCCCATAGAGCTATATCTGGGACACCAGACCCCATAGAGCTATATCTGGGGCATCAGACCCCATAGAGCTATATCTGGGACATCAGACCCCATAGAGCTATATCTGGGGCATCAGACCCCCATAGAGCTATATCTGGGGCACCAGACTCCATAGAGCTATATATAGGGAACCAGACCCCATAGAGCTATACCTGGGGCACCAGACCCCATAGAGCTATATCTGGGGCATAGAGCTATATCTGGGGCACCAGACCCCCATAGAGCTATATCTGGGGCATCAGACCCCATAGAGCTATATCTGGGACATCAGACCCCATAGAGCTATCTGGGACATCAGACCCCCATAGAGCTATATCTGGGGGCATCAGACCCCATAGAGCTATATCTGGGGCACCAGACCCCATAGAGCTATATCTGGGACACAAGACCCCATAGAGCTATATCTGGGGCATCAGACCCCATAGAGCTATATCTGGGACATCAGACCCCATAGAGCTATATCTGGGGGCACCAGACCCCATAGAGCTATATCTGGGTCATAGAGAGCTATATCTGGGGGCACCAGACCCCATAGAGCTATACCTGGGGCATATAGCTATATCTGGGGCATCAGACCCCATAGAGCTATATCTGGGGCATCAGACCCCATAGAGCGATATCTGAGTCATAGAGCTATATCTGGGGCACCAGACCCCATAGAGCTATACCTGGGGCATAGAGCTATATCTGGGACATCGACCCCATAGAGCTATATCTGGGACATCAGACCCCATAGAGCTATATCTGGGACATCAGACCCCATAGAGCTATATCTGGGGCACCAGACCCCATATAACTATACCTGGGGCATAGAGCTATATCTGGGGCACCAGACCCCATAGAGCTATATCTGGGACACCAGTAGACCCAGAGCTATATCTGGGGCATAGAGCTATATCTGGGACACCAGACCCCATAGAGCTATATCTGGGGCATAGAGCTATATCTAGGTCACCAGACCCCATAGAGCTATATCTGGGGCATAGAGCTATATCTGGGTCACCAGACCCCCATAGAGCTATATCTGGGGCATAGAGAGCTATATCTGGGTCACCAGACCCAGAGCTATATCTGGGGCATAGAGCTATATCTGGGCACCAGACCCCATAGAGCTATAGCTGGGGCATAGAGCTATATCTGGGCACCAGACCCCCATAGAGCTATATCTGGGGCACCAAGACCCCATAGAGCTATATCTGGGACATCAGACCCCATAGAGCTATATCTGGGACATCAGACCCCATAGAGCCATCTGGGGCATCCAGACCCCATAGAGCTATATCTGGGACATCAGTGAACCCATAGAGCTATATCTGGGCACCAGACCCCAGAGCTATATCTTGGACACAGACACCATAGAGCTATTCCTGGGGCACCCCATAGAGCTATATCTGGGGCACCAGACCCCATAGAGCTATATCTGGGGCATAGAGCTATATCTGGGTCACCAGACCCCCATAGAGCTATATCTGCATCAGACCCCATAGAGCTATATCTGGGGCATCAGACCCCCATAGAGCTATATCTGAGACATCAGACCCCATAGAGAGCTATATCTGGGGCATCAGACCCCCATAGAGCTATATCTGGGACATCAGACCCCATAGAGCTATATCTGGGGCATCAGACCCCCATAGAGCCATATCTGAGACATCAGACCCCATAGAGCTATATCTGGGACATCAGACCCATAGAGCTATATCTGGGGCACTCAGACCCCATAGAGCTATACCTGGGACATCAGACCCCATAGAGCTATATCTGGGACATCAGACCCCATAGAGCTATATCTGGGACACCAGGCCCCATAGAGCTATATCTGGGGACATCAGACCCCATAGAGCTATATCTGGGGCACCAGACCCCCATAGAGCTATATCTGGGGCATAGAGCTATATCTGGGGCACCTCAGACCCCATAGAGCTATACCTGGGGCATAGAGCTATATCTGGGACATCAGACCCCATAGAGCTATATCTGGGACATCAGACCCCATAGAGCTATATCTGGGGCACCAGACCCCATATAACTATACCTGGGGCATAGAGCTATATCTGGGGGCACCAGACCCCATAGAGCTATATCTGGGACACCAGACCCCATAGAGCTATATCATAAAGTAGCCATATCTGGGGCATAGAGCTATATCTGGGTCACCAGACCCCATAGAGCTATATCTGGGGCATAGAGCTATATCTGGGTGACCAGACCCCATAGAGCTATATCTGGGGCATAGAGCTATATCTGGGTCAGACCCCATAGAGCTATATCTGGGGCATAGAGCTATATCTGGGGCACCAGACCCCATAGAGCTATAGCTGGGGCATAGAGCTATATCTGGGGCACCAGACCCCCATAGAGCTATATCTGGGGCACCAGACCCCATAGAGCTATCTGGGGCATAGAGCTATATCTGGGTCACAGACCCCATAGAGCTATATCTGGGGCATAGAGCTATATCTGGGGCACCAGACCCCATAGAGCTATAGCTGGGGCATAGAGCTATATCTGGGGCACCAGACCCATAGAGCTATATCTGGGGCACCAGACCCCATAGAGCTATATCTGGGACATCAGACCCATAGAGCTATATCTGGGACATCAGACCCCATAGAGCTATTCCTGGGGCATCAGACCCCATAGAGCTATATCTGGGACATCAGACCCTATAGAGCTATATCTGGGAGCATAGAGCTATATCTGGGTCATCAGACACCATAGAGCTATATCTGGGGCATCAGACCCCATAGAGCTATATCTGGGGCATCGGACCCCCATAGAGCTATATCTGAGACATCAGACCCCATAGAGCTATATCTGGGGCATCATACCCCATAGAGCTATATCTGGGACATCAGACCCCATAGAGCTATATCTGGGGGCATCAGACCCCCATGGAGCTATATCTGAGACATCAGACCCCATAGAGAGCTATATCTGGGACATCAGACCCCATAGAGCTATATCTGGGGCATCAGACCCCATAGAGCTATACCTGGGACATCAGACCCCCATAGAGCTATATCTGGGACATCAGACCCCATAGAGCTATATCTGGGACACCAGACCCCATAGAGCTATATCTGGGACATCAGACCCCATAGAGCTATATCTGGGACATCAGACCCCCTAGGGCTATACCTGGGACACCAGACCCCATAGAGCTATACCTGGGACACCAGACCCCAGAGCTATATCTGGGACATCAGACCCCATAGAGCTATATCTGGGGCACCAGGCCCCATAGAGCTATATCTGGGACATCAGACATAGAGCTATATCTGGGCACCAGACCCCAGAGCTATATTGGGGCATAGAGCTATCATCTGGACATCAGACCCCATAGAGCTAAGTATCTTGCATAGAGCTATATCTGGGACATCAGACCCCCATAGAGCTATATCTGGGGCACCAGACCCCATATAACTATACCTGGGCATAGAGCTATATCTGGGCACCAGACCCCATAGAGCTATATCTGGGACACCAGACCCCATAGAGCTATATCTGGGGCATAGAGCTATATCTGGGACACCAGACCCACAGAGCTATATCTGGGGCATAGAGGCCATATCTGGGTCACCAGACCCATAGAGCTCATCTTGGGCATAGAGCTAATATCTGGGTGACCAGACCCCCTGAGAGCTATATCTGGGGCATAGAGCTATATCTGGGTCACCAGACCCCATAGAGCTATATCTGGGGCATAGAGCTATATCTGGGGCACCAGACCCCATAGAGCTATAGCTGGGGCATAGAGCTATATCTGGGGCACCAGACTCCTATAGAGCTATATCTGGGGCACCAGACCCCATAGAGCTATATCTAGGACATCAGACCCCATAGAGCTATATCTGGGACATCAGACCCCATAGAGCTATATCTGGGGCATCCAGACCCCCATAGAGCTATATCTGGGACATCAGACCCCATAGAGCTATATCTGGGGGCACAGACCCATAGAGCTATATCTTGGACATCAGACACCATAGAGCTATTCTGGGGCACCAGACCCCCGCCAGAGCTATATCTGGGGCACCAGACCCCATAGAGCTATATCTGGGGCATAGAGCTATATCTGGGTCACCAGACCCCATAGAGCTATATCTGGGCATCCAGACCCCGCTAGAGCTATATCTGGGGCATCAGACCCCCATAGAGCTATATCTGAGACATCAGACCCCATAGAGCTATATCTAGGGCATCAGACCCCCATAGAGCTATATCACGGGACATCAGGCCCTTAGAGCTATATCTGGGGCATCAGACCCCCATAGAGCTATATCTGGAGACATCAGACCCCATAGAGCTATATCTGGGCATCAGACCCCAGAGAGCTATACCTGGGACATCAGATCTCCCCATAGAGCTATATCTGGGACATCAGACCACACATAAGAGCTATATCTGGGGCATCAGACCCCCATAGAGCTATATCTGAGACATCGACCCCATAGAGCTATATCTGGGACATCAGACCCCATGGAGCTATATCTGGGGCATCTGACCCCATAGAGCTATACCTTTACATCAGACCCATAGAGCCATCTGGGACATCAGATCCCATAGAGCTATATCTGGACACCAGACCCCATAGAGCTATATCTGGGATATCAGACCCCATACAGCTATATCTGGGACATCAGACCCCATAGAGCTATATCTGGGACATCAGACCCCATAGGGCCATACCTGGGACACCAGACCCATAGAGCTATACCTGGACAGCTGACCCTATAGAGGCATATATCTGGGACATCAGACCCATAGAGCTATATCTGGGGCACCAGGCCCCAAGAGCTATATCTGGGACATCAGACCCCATAGAGCTCATATCTGGGGCACCAGACCCATAGAGCTATATCTGGGGCATAGAACTATATCTGGGGCACCAGACCCCATAGGCTATATCTGGAGGCATCAGACTATAGAACATGTCTGGGACATCAGACCCCATGAGAGCTATATCTGGGACATCAGACCCATAGAGCTTATATCTAGGGCACCCAGACCCCATAGAGCTATATCTGGGCACCAGGCCCCCTTAGAGCTATATCTGGGACATCCAGACCCCATGAGCTATATCTGGGGCACAGACCCCATGAAACTATATCTGGGGCATGAACAATATCTGGGGCACCAGACCCCATAGAGAGCTATATCTGGGGCATCAGACCCCATAGAGCTATATCTGGGGCACCAGACCCCATAGAGATATATCCGGGGCATAGAACTATATCTGGGGCACCAGACCCCATAGAGCTATATCTGGGGCATCAGACCCCCATAGAGCTATATCTGGGACATCAGACCCCATAGAGCTATATCTGGGGCATAGAGCTATATCTGGGGCATCAGACCCCATAGAGCTATATCTGGGTCACCAGACCCCATAGAGCTATATCTGGGACATCAGACCCCATAGAGCTATATCTGGGACATCAGACCCCATAGAGCTATACCTGGGACATCAGACCCCATAGAGCTATATCTGGGACACCAGACCCCATAGAGCTATATCTGGGGCATCAGACCCCATAGAGCTATATCTGGGACATCAGACCCCATAGAGCTATATCTGGGACACCAGACCCCATAGAGCTATATCTGGGGCATAGAGCTATACCTGGGGCATCAGACCCCATAGAGCTATATCTGGGGCATCAGACCCCATAGAGCTATACCTGGGACACCAGACCCCATAGAGCTATATCTGGGGCATCAGACCCCATAGAGCTATATCTGGGACACCAGACCCCATAGAGCTATATCTGGGGCATCAGACCCCATAGAGCTATATCTGGGGCATCAGACCCCATAGAGCTATACCTGGGCCACCAGATGACACATTTCTTATAATTGGAATGTTATAAAATCCTACCTGTAGAGAGACACACACGCGCACACACACAGGTGGGTTACATGTTGAGTTGAAGAGGCGCGGTTTAGTAACAGGGGGTGTGTGTGTGTGTAGCGGTTCTCTCATGCTCTCCAATGTACTGCCTATGCAAGCAGCAGTCAGCCAGTGGAAAGAACGAGAGCCGAGTCGCGCTGAAGGAAGACACGGCTGCGGATCTTAATAGAGCCAGTTGCCCGTTACAAACGGAGATAACACACACCACACACACACACACAAGACACGGACACTGATTGAAACAACAAACGGACATTTGAGGTTCTCCAAACAAAACTTCTACTATAGTCGCAACGCACAAAAATCTAAACCGAACGAAAGCCATGGCTGACTCCGGAGCGAACAGCAACAGCGACGGGGAGGAAAAACCGATGCGGGGCTTCGCTCGCCAGGGCGCTCTCCGACAGAAGAACGTGCACGAAGTGAAGGATCACAAGTTCATCGCTCGTTTCTTCAAACAGCCGACCTTCTGCAGCCACTGCACCGACTTCATCTGGTGAGAGAGATGGATGGAGGGGAGGGGAGGAGGGGAGGGGAGGGAAGACCGAGAGAGGTACCGCCGGGGTGGCTTTGAATGAAGAGTTTGACCCGTTTTTGCCGAGGGCTGTAGGCTACTGTTGGAAAGAGGGAGAGATATCGGAGTGTCTGAGCGGGGATAGGAGAGTAGAACAGAGCAGGCTTGGATACACACGGGGCACAGACGTCAATTCAAAGTCTATTCCACGTTGGTTGACGGGGGACACGAC
>NW_025750766.1:0-15000 GCF_021184085.1 Oncorhynchus gorbuscha | reverse complement strand
GAACAATAACTCACTCTATACAAGAAGAGATATGAGAACAATAACTCACTCTATACAAGAAGAGATATGAGAACAATAACTCACTCTATACAAGAAGAGATATGAGAACAATAACTCACTCTATACAAGAAGAGATATGAGAACAATAACTCACTCTATACAAGAAGAGATATGAGAACAATAACTCACTCTATACAAGAAGAGATATGAGAACAATAACTCACTCTATACAAGAAGAGATATGAGAACAATAACTCACTCTATACAAGAAGAGATATGAAAAAGGTATGTTTTTGTTCATTGCAGACACCTCTCCCCTTACGACCCTTGTGGGTATATCTGAATGTATGTGTGTGTGTGTGTGTGTGTGTGTGTGTGTGTGTGTGTGTGTGTGTGTGTGTGTGTGTGTGTGTGTGTGTGTGTGTGTGTGTGTGTGTGTGTGTGTGTGTGTATCCACAGTTAGTAAGTAGGAATTGAAGATTTGAAGACTGATGGGCTGAGAGAGGGAGAGAGGGAGAGAGAGGGAGAGAGGGAGAGAGGTAGAGAGGGAGAGAGAGGGAGAGAGGGAGAGAGGGAGAGAGAGAGGGAGAGAGAAGGGAGAGAGGAAGAGAGGTAGAGAGGTAGAGAGGGAGAGAGAGGGAGAGAGGGAGAGAGGTAGAGGGAGAGAGAGAGGGAGACAGGAGGGAGAGGGAGAGAGGAGGGGAGAGAGGAGGAGAGAGAGGGAGAGAGGAGGGAGACCAGGGGGAGAGAGAGAGAGAGAGGGAGAGAGGAGGGAGAGGAGGGGCAGAGGGGAGAGAGGGATAGAGGAGGGGAGGGAGGAGGAAGAGGAGGGAGAGAGGAGGGAGAGAGAAGATCATAAAGGTAGTTGTTTCACAGCTTCCTCCAAACCATGGACCGGGAGAGAGGATCTCTGTAGCAGGATTGAGCTCTGGAGATAGAGAGAGACAGAAATAGAGAGAGGGGGAGAGAGAGAGAGAGAGAGAGAGAGACAGAGAGAGAGAGAGAGAGAGAGAGAGAGAGAGAGAGAGAGAGAGAGAGAGAGAGAGAGAGAGAGAGAGAGGGGAGAGAGAGAGAGAGAGAGAGGAGAGAGAGGGAGAGAGAGAGAGAGAGGGAGAGAGAGAGGGAGACAGGAGGGAGAGAGAGAGGGGAGGGGGGAGAGGGAGAGAGGAGGGAGAGGAGAGAGAGGAGGGGCCGAGAGGAGAGAGAGAGAGAGAGCAGGGGAGAGGAGGGAGAGAGAGAGGGATAGAGGAGGGGGGAGGGGAGGAGGAAGAGAGGAGGAGAGAGAGGAGAGAGAGAGATCATAAAGGTAGTTGTTTTCACAGCTTCCTCCAAACCATGGACCGGAGTAGAGGGATCTCTGTAGCAGGATTGAGCTCTGGAGATAGAGAGACAGAAATAGAGAGAGAGAGAGAGAGAGAGCAGAGAGAGAGAGAGAGAGAGAGAGAGAGAGAGAGAGAGAGAGAGAGAGAGAGAGAGAGAGAGAGAGAGAGAGAGAGAGAGAGAGGAGATGAGTAAAAGAGACAATACACACGCTCTGTCGTTCATTCATATTTGTCTGCCTGCGAGCTGCTGAAAACTTCAAAAGGCAATTCAATTAGTAAATGGAAAAAGCTGTTTGCAGGGAAAGACACACATTTACCAGACTCTCTTATCCAGAGCGACTTGCTGGAGTAATTAGGGTTAAGTGCCTTACTCAAGGGCACATTGAGTCGGCTTGGAGATTCAAACACACACACACACAATGTCCAAAAGCTGATCTCTGTCAGACGGGGACAACCCTTCTGGTAGTTTAAGGACATGGGATGCTCTGAGTATGTATGTGTATATGTGTGTGTATGTGTGTGTGTGTGTGTGTGTGTGTGTGTGTGTGTGTGTGTGTGTGTGTGTGTGTGTGTGTGTGTGTGTGTGTGTGTGTGTGTGTGTGTGTGTGTGTGTGTGTGTGTGTGTGTGTGTGTGTGTGTGTGTGTGTGTGTGTGTGTGTGTGTGTGTGTGTGTGTGTGTGTTAGGTGACTGTAGACAGGGTAGCACCACTACCCACTGTGTAAAGCCCTGGATAAGAGCTAAGGACCAGATGGGTACGACTCCCTGTATGGAAAACCATTTCTCTCTCACAACCACTCACCATCCCACTCTTTCCTTAACCTACTCTCAGAGTCACTGTTTAGGGATGCTGGGTGGATGCTCTCTCTCTCTCTCTCTCTCTCTCTCTCTCTCTCTCTCTCTCTCTCTCTCTCTCTCTCTCTCTCTCTCTCTCTCTCTCTCTCTCTCTCTCTCTCTCTCTCTCTCTCTCTCTCTCTCTCTCTCTCTCTCTACCTTCTTAATTCAAGGGGCATTATTGGCATGGGAAACATGTGTTAACATTGCCAAAGCAAGTGAGGTAGATAATATATAAAGTGAAATAAACAATAAAAATTAACAGTAAACTACACATACAGAAGTTTCAAAACAATAGAGTCATTACAAATGTCATATTATATATATATACAGTGTTTTTAACAATGTACAAATGGTTAAAGGACAGAAGATGAAATAAATAAGAATAAATATGGGTTGTATTTACAATGTTGTGTGTTCGTCACTGGTTGCCCTTTTCTTGTGGCAACAGGTCACACATCTTGCTGCTGTGATGGCACACTGTGGAATTTCACCCAGTAGATATGGGAGTTTATCAAAATTGGATTTGTTTTCGAATTCTTTGTGGATCTGTGTAATCTGAGGGAAATATGTCTCTAATATGGTCATACATTGGGCAGGAGGTTAGGAAGTGCAGCTCAGTTTCCACCTCATTTTGTGGGCAGTGAGCACATAGCCTCTCTTCTCTTGAGAGCCATGTCTGCCTACGGCGGCCTTTCTCAATAGCAAGGCTATGCTCACTGAGTCTGTACATAGTCAAAGCTTTCCTTAATTTTATCAGTCACAGTGGTCAGGTATTCTGCCACTGTGTACTCTCTGTGTAGGGCCAAATAGCATTCTGTTTGCTCTGTTTTTTTGTTAATTCTTTCCAATGTGTCAAGTAATTATCTTTTTGTTTCCTCATGATTTGGTTGGGTCTAATTGTGCTGCTGTCCTTGGGCTCTGTAGGGTGTGTTTGTGTTTGTGAACAGAGCCCCAGGACCAGCTTGCTTAGGGGACTCTTCTCCAGAAGAGTTTATACCGGCTTGAATCAGTTAAAACTCCCTCACCATCAGTTAAAACTACTCCCTCACCATCAGTTAAAACTACCCCTCACCAACAGTTAAAACTCCTCACCATCAGTTAAAACTCCTCACCATCAGTTAAACCTCCCTCACCATCAGTTAAAACTACTCCCTCACCAACAGTTAAAACTCCCTCACCATCAGTTAAAACTACTCCCTCACCATCAGTTAAAACTACTCCCTCACCATCAGTTAAAACTCCCTCACCAACAGTTAAAACTCCCTCACCAACAGTTAAAACTCCCTCGCCATCAGTTAAAACTCCCTCACCAACAGTTAAAACTACTCCCTAACCAACAGTTAAAACTCCCTCACCAACAGTTAAAACTCTCTCACCATCAGTTATAACTCCCTCACCAACAGTTAAAACTCCCTCACCAACAGTTAAAACTCCCTCACCAACAGTTAAAACACCCTCACCAACAGTTAAAACTCCCTCACCATCAGTTAAAACTCCCTCACCAACAGTTAAAACTACTCCCTAACCAACAGTTAAAACTCCCTCACCAACAGTTAAAACTCTCTCACCAACAGTTAAAACTACTCCCTAACCAACAGTTAAAACTCCCTCACCAACAGTTAAAACTCCCTCACCAACAGTTAAAACTCCCTCACCAACAGTTAAAACTCCCTCACCATCAGTTAAAACTCCCTCACCAACAGTTAAAACTCCTCACCAACAGTTAAACTCCCTCACCAACAGTTAAAACTCCTCACCAACAGTTAAAACTCCTCACCATCAGTTAAAACTCCCTCACCAACAGTTAAAACTCCCTCACCAACAGTTAAAACTCCCTCACCATCAGTTAAAACACCCTCACCAACAGTTAAAACTCCCTCACCAACAGTTAAAACTCCTCACCAACAGTTAAAACTCCTCACCAACAGTTAAACTCCCTCACCATCAGTTAAAACTCTCTCACCAACAGTTAAAACTACTCCCTCACCAACAGTTAAAACTCCCTCACCAACAGTTAAAACTCCCTCACCATCAGTTAAAACTCCTCACCATCAGTTAAAACTCCCTCACCAACAGTCAAAACTCCCTCACCATCAGTTAAAACTACTCCCCACCAACAGTTAAAACTCCCTCACCATCAGTTAAAACTACTCCCTCACCATCAGTTAAAACTACTCCCTCACCATCAGTTAAAACTCCTCACCAACAGTTAAAACTCCCTCACCAACAGTTAAACTCCTCGCCATCAGTTAAAACTCCCTCACCAACAGTTAAAACTACTCCCTAACCAACAGTTAAAACTCCCTCACCAACAGTTAAAACTCTCTCACCATCAGTTATAACTCCCTCACCAACAGTTAAAACTCCCTCACTCCCCTCACCAACAGTTAAAACTCCCTCCCAACAGTTAAAACACCCTCACCAACAGTTAAACTCCCTCACCATCAGTTAAAACTCCCTCACCAACAGTTAAAACTACTCCCTAACCAACAGTTAAAACTCCCTCACCAACAGTTAAAACTCCCTCTCACCAACAGTTAAAACTACTCCCTAACCAACAGTTAAAACTCCTCACCAACAGTTAAAACACCCTCACCAACAGTTAAAACTCCCTCACCATCAGTTAAAACTCCCTCACCAACAGTTAAAACTACTCCTAACCAACAGTTAAAACTCCCTCACCAACAGTTAAAACTCCCTCACCAACAGTTAAAACTACTCCCTAACCAACAGTTAAAACTCCCTCACCAACAGTTAAAACTCCACCAACAGTCACCCAACAGTTAAAACTCCTCACCAACAGTTAAAACTCCTCACCATCAGTTAAAACTCCTCACCAACAGTTAAAACTCCCTCACCAACAGTTAAAACTCCCTCACCAACAGTTAAAACTACTCCCAACAGTTAACCAACAGTTAAACTCCCTCACCAACAGTTAAAACTCCTCACCAACAGTTAAAACTCCCCTCAACCAACAGTTAAAACTCCCTCACCAACAGTTAAAACTCCTCACCAACAGTTAAAACTCCCTCACCAACAGTTAAAACTCCCTCACCATCAGTTAAAACTCCCTCACCAACAGTTAAAACTCCCTCACCAACAGTTAAAACTCCCTCACCAACAGTTAAAACTCCTCACCAACAGTTAAAACTCCCCTCACCATCAGTTAAAACTCCCTCACCAACAGTTAAAACTCCCTCACCAACAGTTAAAACTCCTCACCATCAGTTAAAACACCCTCACCAACAGTTAAAACCCCCACCAACAGTTAAAACTCCTCACCAACAGTTAAACTCCCTCACCATCAGTTAAAACTCCTCACCATCAGTTAAAACTCACCAACAGTTAAAACTACCCTCACCAACAGTTAAAACTCCCTCACCAACAGTTAAAACTCCCTCACCATCAGTTAAAACTCCCTCACCATCAGTTAAACTCCCTCACCAACAGTCAAAACTCCTCACCATCAGTTAAAACTACTCCCACCAACAGTTAAAACTCCTCACCATCAGTTAAAACTACCCTCACCATCAGTTAAAACTACTCCTCACCATCAGTTAAAACTCCTCACCAGTTAAAACTCCCTCACCAACAGTTAAAACTCCCTCACCATCAGTTAAAACTCCCTCACCAACAGTTAAAACTACTCCCTAACCAACAGTTAAAACTCCCTCACCAACAGTTAAAACTCTCTCACCATCAGTTATAACTCCTCACCAACAGTTAAAACTCCCTCACCAACAGTTAAAACTCCCTCACCAACAGTTAAAACACCCTCACCAACAGTTAAAACTCCTCACCATCAGTTAAAACTCCTCACCAACAGTTAAAACTACTCCCTAACCAACAGTTAAAACTCCCTCACCAACAGTTAAACTCTCTCACCAACAGTTAAAACTACTCCTAACCAACAGTTAAAACTCCTCACCAACAGTTAAAACACTCACCAACAGTTAAAACTCCTCACCATCAGTTAAAACTCCCTCACCAACAGTTAAAACTACTCCCTAACCAACAGTTAAAACTCCCTCACCAACAGTTAAAACTCCACCAACAGTTAAAACTAAAAACAGTTAAAACTCCCTCACCAACAGTTAAAACTCCTCACCAACAGTTAAAACTCCCTCACCAACAGTTAAAACTCCCTCACCATCAGTTAAAACTCCCTCACCAACAGTTAAAACTCCTCACCAACAGTTAAAACTCCCTCACCATCAGTTAAAACTCCCCTCACCAACAGTTAAAACTCCCTCACCAACAGTTAAAACTCCTCACCAACAGTTAAAACTACCAACAGTTAAAACTCCCCTCACTGCATCAGTTAAAACACCCTCACCAACAGTTAAAACTCCTCACCAACTAGGCCTCACCAACAGTTAAAACTCCTCACCAACAGTTAAAAACTCCTCACCAACAGTTAAAACTCCTCACCATCAGTTAAAACTCCCTCCAACAGTTAAAACTATCAGTTAAAACTCCCTCACCAACAGTTAAACTCCTCTACCATCTCTCCCTCACCATCAGTTAAACTCCCTCACCAACAGTTAAAACTCCTCACCATCAGTTAAAACTCCCCCCACCAACAGTTAAAACTCCTCACCATCAGTTTGTTATCCCCCAGCAGTTAAAACTACCAACAGTTTGTTATTGTAACAATACACAAGATACTGATACTATTTATATTTATTCTGAGTATTGTGTAACTTGTATATTACACTAGGCTGAACTACACTCAATGGATTTTGTAAGAAGATACATTCAGAGCTGTAATTTAGATTTTGTAAATACTTTTCTATTCCACATTTTAAAGCATTTCACTATTTTGTGGTCCCCTTTCACCTTATACTGGTATCAGAAGTCTGATGGCACTATGGTGTGATAAGAGCGTCAGCTAAATGAACTAAATATATATGTATGTGTAAAATGAACAATTGCAAAGCATGCAGAGTATTATTCTAATGAGGATGCAGAGTATTATTCTAATGAGGATGCTGGGTATTATTCCAATGAGGATGCAGAGTATTATTCTAATGAGGATGCAGGGTATTATTCCAATGAGGATGCAGAGTATTATTCTAATGAGGATGCAGAGTATTATTCTAATGAGGATGCAGAGTATTATTCTAATGAGGATGCTGGTATTATTCTAATGAGGATGCTGGGTATTATTCTAATGAGGATGCAGAGTATTATTCTAATGAGGATGCAGAGTATTATTCTAATGAGGGTGCAGAGTATTATTCTAATGAGAATGCAGAGTATTATTCTAATGAGGATGCAGAGTATTATTATAATGAGGATGCTGAGTATTATTCTAATGAGGATGCAGAGTATTATTCTAATGAGGATGCAGAGTATTATTCTAATGAGCACACAGAGTATTATTCTAATGAGCACGCAGAGTATTATTCTAATGAGGATGCAGAGTATTATTCTAATGAGCACGCAGAATATTATTCTAATGAGGATGCAGAGTATTATTCTAATGGGGATGCTGTATTATTCTAATGAGGATGCTGAGTATTATTCTAATGAGGATGCAGAGTATTATTCTAATGAAGATGCTGAGTATTATTCTAATGAGCACGCAGAGTATTATTCTAATGAGGATGCTGAGTATTATTCCAATGAGGATGCAGAGTATTATTCTAATGAGGATGCTGAGTATTATTCTAATGAGGATGCAGAGTATTATTCTAATGAGGAGGTGGAAACACTGGGGAGGTAGATACACCGGGAGGTAGAAATACCGGGAGGTAGAAACACCGGGAGGTAGAAACACCGGGAGGTAGAAACACTAACACCAGGGAGGTAGAAACACCGGGAGGTGGAAACACCGGGGAGGTAGAAACACCGGGGAGGTAGAAACACCGGGAGGTAGAAACACTACACGGGAGGTAGATAACACCGGGGAGGTGGAAACACCGGGAGGTAGAAACACCTGGGGAGGTAGAAACACCACCGGGGAGGTAGATACACCGGGGAGGTGGATACACCGGGGAGGTGGATACACCGGGGAGGTAGAAACACCGGGGAGGTAGAAACACCGGGGAGGTAGAAACACCGGGGAGGTGGAAACACTAACACCGGGGAGGTGGAAACACTGGGGAGGTAGAAACACCTGGGAGGTGGAAACACCGGGGAAGTGGGAACACTGGGGAAGTGGGAACACCGGGGAAGTGGGAACACTGGGGAAGTGGGAACACTAACACCGGGGAGGTGGAAACACCGGGGAAGTGGGAACACTGGGGAGGTGGGAACACTGGGAAGTGGGAACACTGGGGAAGTGGGAACACCGGGGAAGTGGGAACACTGGGGGAAGTGGGAACACTAACACCGGGGAGGTGGAAACACTGGGGGAGGTGGGAACACTAACACCGGGGGAGGTGGAAACACCGGGGAAGTGGGAACACTGGGGAGGGAACACTGGGGAAATCCTCAGTGGAAATACACCATTACTCCTCCATCCCACGTCAACCGATGTCCTTTCAGCCCGAACACCAACTCTGACTGGAGCCACCGAGGAGGAGGAGGAGCTTATCCCCCTATCGCTCCTCCCACCAGTCTCTCTGACACACACTCACACTGTTCACAGTCTGTCCAAGTGAGGCTCTATAGCTGCTCTGAGACCCCGATGTCCTGAGTGCCAGAGAGATGGCAGATGGACCAGTGCTCTTTACAGCCCCTGTGTGTGTGTGTGTGTGTGTGTGTGTGTGTGTGTGTGTGTGTGTGTGTGTGTGTGTGTGTGTGTGTGTGTGTGTGTGTGTGTGTGTGTGTGTGTGTGTGTGTGTTCATACACTGTGTATGTGTGCGTGTCCACTCCTCACTCCGTGTGTGTGTGTGTGTGTGTGTGTGTGTGTGTGTGTGTGTGTGTGTGTGTGTGTGTGTGTGTGTGTGTGTGTGTGTGTGTGTGTGTGTGTGTGTGTGTGTGTGTGTGTCAGCCCCTTGCCGTGCTCTGCCAAAGTGGGCATCTGGTGTGTGGACTATCACAGGGGAGAGAGGACCACAGAAAGAGAAGTCACCCCATCGGCCATCTCTCTCCTATCTCCCTTTCCATTTCTCTCTCTCTCTGTCTCTCTCTCTCTCTCCCTCTCCTTTCCATTTATCTCTCTCTCTCTCTCTCTCTCTCTCTCTCTCTCTCTCTCTCTCTCTCTCTCTCTCTCTCTCTCTCACCTCTCTCTCACTCTCTCTCTCTCTCTCCCTTTACCTCTCTCTCTCTCTCTCTCTCTCTCTCTCTCTCTCTCTCTGTTCCTCTGCCTCTCTGTCTCTCTCTGTCTCTCTCTGTCTCTCTCTGTCGCTCTCAGCTCTCTGAGAGCCAAACCTCAGTTAATCCCAATGAGAGTTACAGACTGTTCTTAGTGTCTAGAGACAGAGGGTCCATCCAGCTGTGTTAGTTTGCTTGTGACGTAGGTAGATAACCTGATCTACTGGCAGGTGTCCACCAAACAACCGCCCCTCTCACTAACCAACTGGCCTACACACAGACAAACACACACACAGACAAACACACACACAGACACACACACACACAGACACACACAGACAAACACACACACACAGACAAACACACACACACAGACACACACACACACACAGACACACACACACACACAGACACACACACACACAGACACAGACACAGACACTCTCTCTCACACAGACACAGACACACACGGTGCCGTTGGCAGGAAGCGTAGTGGGAGTGACCTTTATTCTGCCCCTCCATTGGGGGTCTGGACTACTTCCAGGTCGCCGAGGGGTCAAACTGGTTCTGGGGCCAGGGAGGGACGCAGGTGCTGGAGCACGACACTGGACAGCTGGGTACAATGTAGTAACAGACCGAGGGAGAGAGAGAGAGAGAGAAACCTCCCTCCACATATACACGCAAACTCACAACACACCATTGAAAACTTATATTTCAGGTCTGATCTGCACCAGTCAACACCAGTCTCTCTCATTCCCTCTCTCCCTGCCTGCCAGACCCAGACCTGGTCCTCCAATACAGAAGAATGCCCAAGGTAAGGTTTTGATTATCACTAAACCTTGTGTGTTAACGGCTGTCCTGTGCCGTGAAATTGCACTTCTTATAAATGCCAGTTTCCCCTCAACTTTACAGCCTGACAGACACACACACACACGCACACACACACACACACGCACACACACACACACACACACACACACACACACACACACACACACACACACACACACACACACACACACACACACACACACACACACACACACACACACACACACACACACACACACACACACACACACACACACATACACACACACACACACACACACACACACACACACACACACACACACACACACACACACACACACACACACACACACACACACACACACTACGGCCTGGCGGAATAATCCTGTCCAAAGCACAGAATGTGTTTCAGACAACAGAACACTGTGTTAATAATAGACTCTTCGTCCCAAATGGTATCCTATGCCCTATATAGTGAACTACTGTTGACCAGGGCCCAATGCCTATATAGTGAACTACTGTTGACCAGAGCCAGATTGTAAGTCGGGTGCCAATTGGGACCGAACAGACACAGATCTGGCCAGGAGAAAAGGAAAGCAACAAAAGTTTATTTTCAAATATACTGCAGCCAAACTGCACATACCTGACGAGTAGGATGTGTGTGTGTGTGTGTGTGTGTGTGTGTGTGTGTGTGTGTGTGTGTGTGTGTGTGTGTGTGTGTGTGTGTGTGTGTGTGTGTGTGTGTGTGTGTGTGTGTGTGTGTGTGTGTGTGTGTGTGTGTGTGTGTGTGTGTGTGTGTGTGTGTGTGTGTGTGTGTGTGTAATAATGAATGAATCAAATGATTGATGGACCCGTCTATCTGTTTCTTCACCATTCTGTCTCTCTGTGTCTTAGTCATGAAGTCCTGTCCTCCTCCTTCCTTGGATAATAAAAAACTAATGAAAAACTCCTACAATGAAGAAAAAAAACCTCCCTACATTAAAATGTCACTCTACAATAACAATCGACAATTCATACTACTAATTTAAAGCTTATGGTAGAACAATGAATAGAGTTATGGGAGACACTGTAGACATACAGTAAAAAAAAACAAATTCTCCTGGCCAGTACGGGTATCGAACCGCGACCTTCGCGTTATTAGCACGGCGCTCCCAGCTGAGCTAACCGGCCTTAGATAATCCAAGCAAAATAACCGAGAGGTTACACCCATATGTGGGTGTGGACAGAGCAGATTGATATACAATGGCTACATTCTACCATTAGAGGCAGAGAAAGTAAACAAATTCCAGCCCCAGTTCCCCTTCCATTTCTGTACATCTTTATTTGAACTTTTCTGCTGCTGTTGAGACACAGTTCGATCCTCCTTGGGGCACTACTTGATTGAGTAAATAAAACACTAAACAATCACAATACAGTAACTAAACTAATCACAATGATAACTGTATTTAAACAATCACAAATACCGTGGCTTTATGACTAAACTAGTAACAATGCAGTAACTGTGTCTAAACAAATCCACAATGCAGTGACTGTGATAAACAACCACAATACAGTAACTATGACTAAAAAATCACAATACAGTAACTAAACAACCAGAATACAGTAACTATGACTAAACAATCACATTACAGTAACTAAACAATAACAATACAGTAACTAATAATAAACAATCACAATACAGTAACTATGACTAAACAATCACAATACAGTAACTAAACAGCCAGAATACAGTAACTATGACTAAACAATCACATTACAGTAATAAACAATAACAATACAGTAACTATGTCTAAACAATCACAATGCACAGTAACTATGACTAAAAACAATCACAATACAGTAACTAAACAGCCCGGAATACAGTAACTGTGACTAAACAATCACATTACCGTAACTAAACAACTACAATACAGTAACTATGTCTAAACAATCACAATGCAGTAACTGTGACTAAACAATCACAATGCAGTAACTAAACAGCCAGAATACAGTAACTATTACTAAACAATCACATTACAGTAACTAAACAATCACAATACAGTAACTGTAATGAAACAATCACAATACAGTAACTATGACTAAACAATCACAAATACAGTAACTAAACAATCACAATAATGCAGTAACTAAAACAATCACATTACAGTAAACTAAACAAATCACAATACAGTAACTATGACTAAAACAACCACAATACAGTAACTAAACAATCACAATACAGTAACTTGACTAAACAACCACAATACAGTAACTATGACTATACAACCACAATACAGTAACTATGACTAAAAACAATACAGTAACTATGAACTAAACACCCACAATACAGTAACTACTAAACAATCACAATACAGTAACTAAACAATCACAATACAGTAACTATGCCTAAACAACCTCAATACAGTAACCATGACTAAACAATCACAATACTACAGTAACTACATTTCTCAAACAATCACATTACAGTAACTAAACAATCACAATGCAGTAACTATTACTAAACAATCACATTACAGTAACTATGACTAAACAACCACAATACAGTAACTATGACTAAACAACCAAAATACAGTAACTATGACTAAACAACCACAATAGAGTAACAATGACTAAACAACCAAAATACAGTAACCTCATGGCTAAACAACAAAATACAGTAACTATGACTAAACAACCACAATACAGTAACTATGACTAAACAACCACAATACAGTAACTATGACTAAACAACCCCACAATACAGTAACTGACTAAACAGCCGCAATACAAAGTAACTATATCAAAACAAAACAACACAAATACAGTAACTAAACAAATCACAATACAAAAAGAATAACTATTCTAAACAACCACAAATACAGCAACTGTGACTATACAAACCACAATACAGTAACTATGACTAAACAATCACAATACAGTAACTATGATAAACAATCACAATACAGTAACTAAACAATCACAATATAGTAACTATTACTAAACAATCACATTACAGTAACTAAACAATCACAATACAGTAACTATGACTAAACAATCACAATACAGTAACTAAACAATCACAATATAGTAACTATTACTAAACAATCACAATACAGCAACTATGACTAAACAACCAAAATACAGCAACAAAAAACAACCAAAATACAGTAACTATGACTATACAATAACAGTTGGAGCTCAGTACCTTGAAGGGGTGTCAGCCGGAGCAGTGGAGGCCTGGAGCCCTGGAGTAAGGTTAGGTTTTGGGTTAAGGGTTAAGGTTAGGGTTTGGGTTAAGGGTTAAGGTTAGGTTTTGGTTAAGGTTGGCGTTAGGGTTTTGGGCTAAGGCCGTTAAGGTTAGGTTTTGGGTTAAGGGTTAAGGTTAGGGTTTTGGTTAAGGTTAGGTTTTGGGTTAAGGTTAGGTTTTGGGTTAAGGGTTAAGGTTAGGTTTTGGGTTAAGGGTTAAGTAAGAGTTTTGGGCTAAGGGTTAAGGTTAGGTCAGCCATGTTGCTGCTAGGTTTTTGGTTTAGGTTAAGGTTAGGTTTTTGGTTAAGGGTTAAGGTTAGGTTTTTGGTTAAGGGGTTAAGGTTAGGTTTTGGGTTAAGGGGTAAGGTTAGGGGTTTTGGGTTAAGGGTTACAAGAAGGTTTTGGGTTAAGGGTTAAGGTTAGGTTTTTGGTTAAGGGTTAAGGTTAGGTTTTTGGTTAAGGGTTAAGGTTAGGTTTTTGGTTAAGGGTTAAGGTTAGGTTTTTTGGTTAAGGAGTTATGGTTAGGTTTTGGGTTAAGGGTTAAGGTTAGGTTTTGGGTTAAGGGTTAAGGTTAGGTTTTGGGTTAAGGGTTAAGGTTAGGTTTTGGGTTAAGGGTTAAGGTTAGGTTTGGGTTAAGGGTTAAGGTTAGGTTTGGGTTAAGGGTTAAGGTTAGGTTTTGGGGTTAAGGGTTAGGTTAGGTTTTGGTTTAGGTTAAGGTTAGAGTTAGAGTAAAAGAGAACAGGTTAGGTTAAGTGGTTATGGAAAATAGGATTTTGAATGGGATTGAATTGTCCCACAAGGTTAGCTGTACAGACTGTGTGTGTGTGTGTGTGTGTGTGTGTGTGTGTGTGTGTGTGTGTGTGTGTGTGTGTGTGTGTGTGTGTGTGTGTGTGTGTGTGTGTGTGTGTGTGTAAATAGCGAATGAATCAAATGATTGATGGACCCCGTCTATCTGTTTCTTCACCATTCTGTCTCTCTGTGTCTTCGTCCATGAAGTCCCTGTCCTCCTCCCTTCCTTCCTTGGATAATAAAAGACCAATGAAAACTCACAATGAAGAAAAAAACCTCTACATTAAAAATGTCACTCTACAATAACAATCGACAATTCATACTACTAATTTAAAACGCATATGGTAGAACCCAATGAATAGAGTTATGAGACACTGCAGATATTCATAGTAAAATGTGGAAAAAAATATTGTGGCCAGTACGGGTATCGAACCCGCGACCTTCGCGTTATTAGCACGACGCTCTAACCAACTGAGCTAACCGGCCTGAGATAACACCCACACTACAGAACAGGAATACACCCATATATGGGTCTGGAGGTGGTCACTCATCTGCAATGTCGACATTCTACCGTTAGAGGGCAGAGAACGTAAACAAATCCAGCTCAATTCCAAGGACTCCCTTCGACACTGTCAATGATCAACACTATGGCTGTATCTCTTTCTCTATAGTTGGAGTTGACTGTCAGTCCTGTACATCTGATCCTGAATACATACTGTGTTGTAACACCCCTCTCCATAGTCTGAACAGTGATCATTGATTTAAAAATATAAAAAACTACTGGCCAGTACGGGTATCGAACCCGCGACCTT
>NW_025750765.1:0-10000 GCF_021184085.1 Oncorhynchus gorbuscha | reverse complement strand
CTGTCTCTCCCTCTGTCTGTCTCTCCCTCTGTCTCTCTCTCTCTCACCATGTATGAGGCGAAGATCAGCACTCTCTTGTGTTTCCCACAGGGCCACTGGGGGTCACTCAGAAGGTTGGGGTCATAGTCTCCAAAGTCATCTACACCTGTAGGGCACAGAAAGTACATTAGATCACACACACACACACACACACACACACACACACACACACACACACACACACACACACACACACACACACACACACACACACACACACACACACACACACACACACACACACACACACACACACACACACACACACACACACACACACCATCATCATCATTACGGTTGGGAAATACGAAGTGAGGAAGAGACATTCCATCCAGGAAGTGAAAATGGACCATCACTTTGTTATTGACCTCAACTAGAAACTCAGTTATACAAATAAATAACATCATTTATAAAGTCCTCCACAGACAGAGAGACAGCCATAACTGTCTCTGGTATCTGTCCCCGGTCACCTTGGCAACACAGAATATCTGTGGCTGGTATCTGTCCCCGGTCACCTTGGCAACACAGAATAACTGTGGCTGGGATCTGTCCCCGGTCACCTTGGCAACACAGAATAACTGTGGCTGGGATCTGTCCCCGGTCACCTTGGCAACACAGAATAACTGTGGCTGGGATCTGTCCCCGGTCACCTTGGCAACACAGAATAACTGTGGCTGGGATCTGTTCCCGGTCACCTTGGCAACACAGAATAACTGTGGCTGGGATCTGTCCCCGGTCACCTTGGCAACACAGAATAACTGTGGCTGGGATCTGTCCCCGGTCACCTTGGCAACACAGAATAACTGTGGCTGGGATCTGTCCCGGTCACCTTGGCAACACAGAATAACTGTGGCTGGGATCTGTCCCCGGTCACCTTGGCAACACAGAATAACTGTGGCTGGGATCTGTCCCCGGTCACCTTGGCAACACAGAATAACTGTGGCTGGGATCTGTCCCCGGTCACCTTGGCAACACAGAATAACTGTGGCTGGGATCTGTCCCCGGTCACCTTGGCAACACAGAATAACTGTGGCTGGGATCTGTCCCCGGTCACCTTGGCAACACAGAATAACTGTGGCTGGTATCTGTCCCCGGTCACCTTGGCAACACAGAATAACTGTGGCTGGTATCTGTCCCCGGTCACCTTGGCAACACAGAATAACTGTGGCTGGTATCTGTCCCCGGTCACCTTGGCAACACAGAATAACCGTGGCTGGGATCTGTCCCCGGTCACCTTGGCAACACAGAATAACTAACAGCTAGCACATCACACACACACACACACACACACACACACACACACACACACACACACACACACACACACACACACACACACACACACACACACACACACACACACACACACACACACACACACACACACACACACACACACACACACACAGCTGTGTGTTGCTAGTTAACAACGTGTTGCTAAATCAGACCCGGGAAGAAGGAGTGGGAGGACACATGATTATGGTAATGTGACTGGCACAAATGCATACGCACAAGAGAAGATCCTCTCACACACGCTCCCTCTCTCACACACAGGCCATGCTGATCACTGACAAGTGCTGACAGTCTGTCTCTCAGTGCAGAGATGAGGAGGAGAAGCCAGACACTCTCTCGCCGTTTCAATTTGAAATTCAATTTCACTCATCTCGACCCGAGCAGCAACACCCCTCTGTTATTCACTGTGATTCATCAGAGGTGGATGAATCAGAATGTTCTCTATCTCTTCTCCATCACATTCTACCCCTGGCCTGGGTCAGAAGGACCAGCATGGTACAGTAGAACCAGCATGGTAGCATGGTGCAGTAGAACCAGCATGGTAGCATGGTGCAGTAGAACCAGCATGGTGCAGTAGAACCAGCATGGTACAGTAGAACCAGCATGGTAGCATGGTGCAGTAGAACCAGCATGGTAGCATGGTGCAGTTGAACCAGTATGGTAGCATGGTGCAGTAGAACCAGCATGGTGCAGTAGAACCTGCATGGTACAGTAGAACCAGCATGGTACAGTAGAACCAGCATGGTAGCATGGTATAGTAGTACCAGCATGGTGCAGTAGAACCAGTACGGTACAGTAGAACCAGCATGGTGCAGTAGAACCAGCATGGTGTAGTTGAACCAGTATGGTAGCATGGTGCAGTAGAACCAGCATGGTAGCATGGTATAGTAGTACCAGCATGGTGCAGTAGAACCAGTATGGTACAGTAGAACCAGCATGGTACAGTAGAACCAGCATGGTACAGTAGAACCAGCATGGTAGCATGGTACAGTAGAACCAGCATGGTAGCATGGTACAGTAGAACCAGTATTGTACAGTAGAACCAGTATGGTTGCATGGTGCAGTTGAACGAGCATGGTAGCATGGTACAGTAGAACCAGCATGGTAGCATGGTGCAGTAGAACCAGCATGGTACAGTAGAACCAGCATGGTAGCATGGTGCAGTTGAACCAGCATGGTAGCATGGTACAGTAGAACCAGCATGGTAGCATGGTGCAGTAGAACCAGCATGGTACAGTAGAACCAGCATGGTAGCATGGTGCAGTTGAACCAGCATGGTAGCATGGTACAGTAGAACCAGCATGGTCGCATGGTGCAGTTGAACCAGCATGGTAGCATGGTGCAGTAGAACCAGCATGGTAGCATGGTGCAGTAGAACCAGCATGGTGGCATGGTACAGTAGAACCAGCATGGTAGCATGGTGCAGTAGAACCAGCATGGTGCAGTAGTACCAGCATGGTAGCATGGTGCAGTTGAACCAGCATGGTAGCATGGTACAGTAGAACCAGTATTGTACAGTAGAACCAGTATGGTAGCATGGTGCAGTTGAACGAGCATGGTAGCATGGTACAGTAGAACCAGCATGGTAGCATGGTGCAGTAGAACCAGCATGGTACAGTAGAACCAGCATGGTAGCATGGTGCAGTTGAACCAGCATGGTAGCATGGTACAGTAGAACCAGCATGGTAGCATGGTACAGTAGAACCAGCATGGTAGCATGGTGCAGTTGAACCAGCATGGTAGCATGGTGCAGTAGAACCAGCATGGTGCAGTTGAACCAGCATGGTAGCATGGTGCAATAGAACCAGCATGGTGCAGTTGAACCAGCATGGTAGCATGGTGCAGTTGAACCAGCATGGTAGCATGGTGCAGTAGTACCCGCATGGTAGCATGGTGCAATAGAACCAGCATGGTGCAGTAGAACCAGCATGGTGCAGTAGTACCAGCATGGTAGCATGGTGCAGTAGAACCAGCATGGTGCAGTAGTACCAGCATGGTACAGTAGAACCAGCATGGTAGCATGGTACAGTAAAACCAGCATGGTAGCATGGTGCAGTAGTACCAGCATGGTGCAGTAGAACCAGCATGGTGCAGTTGAACCAGCATGGTGCAGTTGAACCAGCATGGTGCAGTTGAACCAGCATGGTGCAGTTGAACCAGCATGGTGCAGTTGAACCAGCATGGTAGCATGGTACAGTAGAACCAGCATGGTGCAGTTGAACCAGCATGGTAGCATGGTGCAATAGAACCAGCATGGTGCAGTTGAACCAGCATGGTAGCATGGTGCAGTTGAACCAGCATGGTAGCATGGTGCAATAGAACCAGCATGGTAGCATGGTGCAGTTGAACCAGCATGGTAGCATGGTACAGTAGAACCAGCATGGTGCAGTTGAACCAGCATGGTAGCATGGTGCAATAGAACCAGCATGGTGCAGTTGAACCAGCATGGTAGCATGGTGCAGTTGAACCAGCATGGTAGCATGGTGCAATAGAACCAGCATGGTGCAGTTGAACCAGCATGGTAGCATGGTGCAGTAGTACCCGCATGGTAGCATGGTGCAATAGAACCAGCATGGTGCAGTAGAACCAGCATGGTGCAGTAGTACCAGCATGGTAGCATGGTGCAGTAGCACCAGCATGGTGCAGTAGAACCAGCATGGTGCAGTAGTACCAGCATGGTAGTATGGTGTAGAACCAGCATGGTGCAGTTGACCAGCATGGTAGCATGGTGCAGTAGAACCAGCATGGTGCAGTAGAACCAGCATGGTACAGTTGAACCAGCATGGTGCAGTAGAACCAGCATGGTGCAGTAGTACCAGCATGGTACAGTAGAACCAGCATGGTAGCATGGTACAGTAAAACCAGCATGGTAGCATGGTGCAGTAGTACCAGCATGGTGCAGTAGAACCAGCATGGTGCAGTTGAACCAGCATGGTGTAGTTGAACCAGCATGGTGCAGTAGTACCAGCATGGTAGCATGGTGCAGTTGAACCAGCATGGTGCAGTAGTACCAGCATGGTACTATGGTGCAGTAGAACCAGCATGGTGCAGTAGTACCAGCATGGTAGCATGGTGCAATAGAACCAGCATGGTGCAGTAGAACCAGCATGGTGCAGTAGAACCAGCATGGTAGCATGGTGCAGTAGAACCAGCATGGTGCAATAGAACCAGCATGGTGCAATAGAACCAGCATGGTACAGTAGAACCAGCATGGTAGCATGGTGCAGTAGACCCAGCATGGTGCAGTTGAACCAGCATGGTGCAGTTGAACCAGCATGGTGCAGTTGAACCAGCATGGTAGCATGGTGCAGTAGAACCAGCATGGTAGCATGGTGCAGTAGAGGTCATAACCCTGTGGAAAGCAGGTACAGTAGAGGTCATAACCCCGTGGAAAGCAGGTACAGTAGAGGTCATAACCCCGTGGAAAGCAGGTACAGTAGAGGTCATAACCCCGTGGAAAGCAGGTACAGTAGAGGTCATAACCCCGTGGAAAGCAGGTACAGTAGAGGTCATAACACAGTGGAAACCAGGAATGTCCACCATATTGCTAAAGGTTCAACCAACATCCATTCCTACAACACAACCGGGTCAAATACCTAAATCCAGTCCCACGTTGGAGTTCAGCCTAGTCGGGGTGTAGTTTCGGGGGATGCTGTTCCGGGTCACTTGGGTGAGGGGCACCTGCAGGGTGAGGGGCACCTGCAGGGTGATGTCCACCGAGGCAGTCTTCTGGCGGACCAGAGCATTGGTCGGGTGGAGGAACTGGGCGTACGATACCGTCTGGGGAGGAGGTCAATCAATCAATCAATCACTCAATCAATCAATCAATCAATCAATAAGTCATACAGGAGATGGATGTTCAACGCCACGAGGAAGAAAACAAGTGATATGAACAACAGCCCAGTCTAGCGTAGCACAGTAAAACAACACAGTCTAGCGTAGCACAGTAAAACAGCACAGTCTAGCGTAGCACAGTAAAACAGCACAGTCTAGCGTAGCACAGAAAAACAGCACAGTCTAGCGTAGCACAGAAAAACAGCACAGTCTAGCGTAGCACAGTAAAACAGCACAGTCTAGCGTAGCACAGTAAAACAGCACAGTCTAGCGTACCACAGAAAAACAGCATAGTCTAGCGTAGCACAGAAAAACAGCACAGTCTAGCGTAGCACAGAAAAACAGCACAGTCTAGCGTAGCACAGTAAAACAGCACAGTCTAGCGTAGCACAGTAAAACAACACAGTCTAGCGTAGCACAGTAAAACAACACAGTCTAGCGTAGCACAGTAAAACAGCACAGTCTAGCGTAGCACAGTAAAACAGCACAGTCTAGCGTAGCACAGTAAAACAACACAGTCTAGCGTAGCACAGTAAAACAGCACAGTCTAGCGTAGCACAGTAAAACAACACAGTCTAGCGTAGCACAGTAAAACAGCACAGTCTAGCGTAGCACAGTAAAACAACACAGTCTAGCGTAGCACAGAAAAACAACACAGTCTAGCGTAGCACAGAAAAACAGCACAGTCTAGCGTAGCACAGAAAAACAACACAGTCTAGCGTAGCACAGTAAAACAGCACAGTCTAGCGTAGCACAGTAAAACAGCACAGTCTAGCGTAGCACAGTAAAACAGCACAGTCTAGCGTAGCACAGTAAAACAGCACAGTCTAGCGTAGCACAGAAAAACAGCACAGTCTAGCGTAGCACAGAAAAACAGCCCAGTCTAGCGTAGCACAGTAAAACAGCCCAGTCTAGCGTAGCACAGAAAAACAGCACAGTCTAGCGTAGCACAGAAAAACAGCACAGTCTAGCGTAGCACAGTAAAACAGCACAGTCTAGCGTAACACAGAAAAACAACACAGTCTAGCGTAGCACAGTAAAACAACACAGTCTAGCGTAGCACAGTAAAACAGCACAGTCTAGCGTAGCACAGAAAAACAGCACAGTCTAGCGTAGCACAGAAAAACAGCACAGTCTAGCGTAGCACAGAAAAACAGCACAGTCTAGCGTAGCACAGTAAAACAACACAGTCTAGCGTAGCACAGTAAAACAGCACAGTCTAGCGTAGCACAGAAAAACAGCACAGTCTAGCGTAGCACAGAAAAACAGCACAGTCTAGCGTAGCACAGAAAAACAGCACAGTCTAGCGTAGCACAGTAAAACAACACAGTCTAGCGTAGCACAGTAAAACAACACAGTCTAGCGTAGCACAGTAAAACAACACAGTCTAGCGTAGCACAGTAAAACAGCACAGTCTAGCGTAGCACAGAAAAACAGCACAGTCTAGCGTAGCACAGAAAAACAGCCCAGTCTAGCGTAGCACAGTAAAACAACACAGTCTAGCGTAGCACAGAAAAACAGCACAGTCTAGCGTAGCACAGAAAAACAGCACAGTCTAGCGTAGCACAGAAAAACAGCACAGTCTAGCGTAGCACAGTAAAACAGCACAGTCTAGCGTAACACAGAAAAACAACACAGTCTAGCATAGCACAGTAAAACAACACAGTCTAGCGTAGCACAGTAAAACAGCACAGTCTAGCGTAGCACAGAAAAACAGCACAGTCTAGCGTAGCACAGAAAAACAGCACAGTCTAGCGTAGCACAGAAAAACAGCACAGTCTAGCGTAGCACAGTAAAACAGCACAGTCTAGCGTAGCACAGTAAAACAGCACAGTCTAGCGTAGCACAGTAAAACAGCACAGTCTAGCGTAGCACAGTAAAACAGCCCAGTCTAGCGTAGCACAGTAAAACAGCCCAGTCTAGCGTAGCACAGTAAAACAACACAGTCTAGCGTAGCACAGTAAAACAACACAGTCTAGCTTAGCACAGTAAAACAGCACAGTCTAGCGTAGCACAGTAAAACAGCACAGTCTAGCGTAGCACAGTAAAACAGCACAGTCTAGCGTAGCACAGTAAAACAGCACAGTCTAGCGTAGCACAGTAAAACAGCACAGTCTAGCGTAGCACAGTAAAACAGCACAGTGCGAAACAGCACAGTCTAGCGTAGCACAGTAAAACAGCACAGTGCGAAACAGCATGGTGCAGTATAGTTCCTAACCCTGTGGACTGATATTGGGGCGGAGGTAGCCATCATTACAATTAGCCAGGGGCACACTCCAACTCTCAGACATCATTACAGATAGCCAGGGGCTCCAACTCTAAGACATCATTACAGATAGCCAGGGGCTCCAACTCTCAGACATCATTACAGATCGCAAGGGGCGCACATAATTGACAAAAAAAGCATGTGTTTAGTGAGTCCTCCAGATTAGAGGCAGTAGGGACGACCAGGGATGTTCTCTGTTTAGTGAGTCCTCCAGATTAGAGGCAGTAGGGATGGCCAGGGATGTTCTCTGTTTAGTGAGTCCTCCAGATCAGAGGCAGTAGGGATGGCCAGGGATGTTCTCTGTTTAGTGAGTCCTCCAGATCAGAGGCAGTAGGGATGACCAGGGATGTTCTCTGTTTAGTGAGTCCTCCAGATCAGAGGCAGTAGGGATGACCAGGGATGTTCTCTGTTTAGTGAGTCCTCCAGATCAGAGGCAGTAGGGATGACCAGGGATGTTGTCTGTTTAGTGAGTCCTCCAGATCAGAGGCAGTAGATCACCAGGGATGTTCTCTTGATAAGTGTGTAAAATTCCTGTCCTGCTAAGCATTCAAAATGTAGCGAGTACTTTTAGGTGTCAGGGAAAACGTACGGAGTAAAAATTACATAATTGTCTTTAGGAATGTAGTAAAGTAAAAGTTGTCAAAAATATAAATAGTTAAGTAGAGGTACCCCCCCAAAAAACGACTTAAGTAGTCCTTTAAATGTACTTTACACCACTGAGTAAAAAAGGGTTCCTATGGTCCCAAATAACACCTTATTCTCTATATAGTCCAGTATGAGGAATAGAGAGTTTGGGACAGGCTATCTGTTAAGGCTACTCTAGCCCCTGCAATATAATCTAGGACTACTCTAGTTTTGGGGGCACCCCCTAGAATATAATCTAAGACATCTCTAGTTTTGGGGGCACCCCTAGAATATAATCTAAGACATTTCTAGTTTTGGAGGCACCCCCCCCCTAGAATATAATCTAAGACATCTCTAGTTTTGGGGGCACCCCCCTGCAATATAATCTAAGACATCTCTAGTTTTGGGGGCACCCCCCCTAGAATATAATCTAAGACATCTCTAGTTTTGCCCCCCCCCTAGAATATAATCTAAGACTACTCTAGTTTTGGGGGCACCCCCTAGAATATAATCTAGGACATCTCTAGTTTTGGGGGCACCCCCCTGCAATATAATCTAAGACATCTCTAGTTTTGGGGGCACCCCCATGCAATATAATCTAAGACATCTCTAGTTTTGGGGGCACCCCCCGCCCCCCCTGGAATATAATCTAAGACATCTCTAGTTTTGGGGGCACCCCCCTGCAATATAATCTAAGACATCTCTAGTTTTGGAGGCACCCCCCCTAGAATATAATGTAAGACATCTCTAGTTTTGGAGGCACCCCCTAGAATATAATTTAAGACATCTCTAGTTTTGGGGCACCCCCTAGAATATAATCTAAGACATCTCTAGTTTTGTGGCACCCCCCTGCAATATAATCTAAGACATCTCTAGTTTTGGGGGCACCCCCCCCTGCAATATAATCTAAGACATCTCTAGTTTTGGGGCACCCCCTGCAATATAATCTAAGACATCTCTAGTTTTGGGGGCACCCCCCCTAGAATATAATCTAAGACATCTCTAGTTTTGGGGCACCCCCCCTGCAATATAATCTAAGACATCTCTAGTTTTGGGGGCAGCCCCCTAGAATATACTCTAAGACATCTCTAGTTTTGGGGCAACCCCCCCTGCAATATAATCTAGACATCTCTAGTTTTTGGGGCACCCTGCAATATAATCTAAGACATCTCTAGTTTTGGGGCACCCCCTGCAATATAATCTAAGACATCTCTAGTTTTGGGGGCAGCCCCCCTAGAATATACTCTAAGACATCTCTAGTTTTGGGGGCAACCCCCCCCCCCTGCAATATAATCTAGGACATCTCTAGTTTTGGGGGCACCCCCTGCAATATAATCTAAGACATCTCTAGTTTTGGGGGCACCCCCTGGAATATAATCTAAGACATCTCTAGTTTTGGGGGCACCCCCCTGCAATATAATCTAAGACATCTCTAGTTTTGGGGGCAACCCCCCCTGGAATATAATCTAAGACATCTCTAGTTTTGGGGGCACCCCCCCTGGAATATAATCTAAGACATCTCTAGTTTTGGGGCACCCCCTGGAATATAATCTAAGACATCTCTAGTTTTGGGGCACCCCCCTGGAATATAATCTAAGACATCTCTAGTTTTGGGGGCACCCCTGAATATAATCTAAGACATCTCTAGTTTTGGGGGCACCCCTGGAATATAATCTAAGACATCTCTAGTTTTGGGGGCACCCCCCTGCAATATAATCTAAGACATCTCTAGTTTTGGGGCACCCCCCCCCTGCAATATAATCTAAGACATCTCTAGTTTTGGGCACCCCCTGCAATATAATCTAAGACATCTCTAGTTTTGGGGGCACCCCCTGCTATATAATCTAAGACATCTCTAGTTTTGGGGCACCCCCCTGCAATATAATCTAAGACATCTCTAGTTTTGGCCCCCCTGCAATATAATCTAAGACATCTCTAGTTTTG
>NW_025750764.1:0-17800 GCF_021184085.1 Oncorhynchus gorbuscha | reverse complement strand
TTTACCTGCTACAATGATCATCAGAGCTGTAGAGTTCATAGATCCTTTTCTATTCTGGGCCTCACAGTAATATTCTCCTCTGTCCTCAGAGATGATGTTAGTGATGCTGTAACTCTGTCCTGATGCTTTTGGTGAGGTTACGTTCTTCTTGTACCAGGTGTATTTGTCCACAGGTGGGTTGGCATCACTGCTGCAGGTCAGAGTCACTGAACTGCCCTCCACTATTTCACCAGAGGGACTGACTGACACTGAGGTGTTCCTTGGTCCATCTGGTGGACAATATGTAACACATTGTTCATACATAGAGCTTTACATGAGGAGCATCATGGAACTTGGATTTATGATTAAAATAAATTAAATATGAATATGAATATGTATAACTTAGACATTAATGTAACAATACAGTGTTTGTGAAGTACTTGTAGTTACTACAGTAATGAGATGAGTACAATCATGGAACTGGGACATAGATTGAAATAATAGATAGAATAGATGAGAGAAGATGTTACTAAAAGAATACAACTGGAGATGTATCACACATCCTCACATGTGACAGTGAGAGTCTCTTCAGCAGAGGGGAGATCCTCATGTCCTTCTACAGAACAGGAGTATCTGCCTGCATCCTCACTGCTGACTGGGTTTAGGAACAGACTGGTAGATTGGTTGGTTACATGTCCATTCTTGTACCAGATGTAGGTGGGGTTGTCACTCAGAGTACAGGTGGTGCTACAGGTCAGTGTCACCTTCTGTCCCTCTGTCACAGTGGCAGGAGTCACCTTCACCTGCAGACCTAAATGAAAGAGGATTAAAACACTGAGTACGTCATAAAGTAATCGTTTGCAGTATTGATAGGATGTGACCTGCAGTGTTACCTGTGACAGTCAGAGTTGTTCCAGGGAAGGTGGGCTCCCAGGTTGTCTGATCTGTTCTGAATCTAAACTTATACTCATCTGAATCCTCCTCTCTCAGGTCTGTGATTCTCAGGATGGAGTCACTCTGCATATTTCCAAGGTACTCCACACGACCTCCATACCCCGGGCTCAGGATTTGAGACGCCTCATCAAGTTTTCCTTTTGTATACCAGATTGTTTCAGAGACTGTATGACCACTGGGATAAGTATAAGAGCAGGATATGTCCACTGATGTCCCCTTCAAGGTACAGATCCTCTGATGGGTGTAAGTCACGTGGAAATAACTGTGACCCTCAACAGCTGAAACACAAGTACATTTTTCAAATGGTGTCAGTATTTAGAACTGTAAAATCAACCATCATTAATCTAAATGGAATTGTAGCTCTACCTCATGTCTGTTTCACTAAACATCAACCATCATTAATCTAAATGGAATAGTAGCTCTATCTCATGTCTGTTTCACTAAACATCAACCATCATTAATCTAAATGGAATAGTAGCTCTATCTCATGTCTGTTTCACTAAACATCAACCACCATTAATCTAAATGGAATAGTAGCTCTATCTCATGTCTGTTTCACTACTAACCATCATTAATCTAAATGGAATAGTAGCATCAACCATCATTAATCTAAATGGAATAGTAGCTCTATCTCATGTCTGTTTCACTAAACATCAACCACCATTAATCTAAATGGAATAGTAGCTCTATCTCATGTCTGTTTCACTAAACATCAACCACAACCATCATTAATCTAAATGGAATAGTAGCTCTATCTCATGTCTGTTTCACTAAACATCAACCATCATTAATCTAAATGGAATAGTAGCTCTATCTCATGTCTGTTTCACTAAACATCAACCACCATTAATCTAAATGGAATAGTAGCTCTATCTCATGTCTGTTTCACTAAACATCAACACTGACCAATGATGTATTGGATGATTTTGACAGACTTTAAAAAGTGTATTAGTCACACTCACACACTGCATTAGAATTGATGCCTTTTACAGCACAGTAGAAGCTGTCTTCAGTTTTAAAGTGGATTGTGTATGAGGGGGAGGGGTCCTTTTGTACAATCTTACTGTTCCTGTACCAGATGTAGGTGGGGCTACCAGTCAGAGTACAGGTGGTGCTACAGGTCAGTGTCATTGACCACCATGTAGTGGTCACCTTCACCTGCAGGTCTGGAGTAGATAACAACATTAAAACCATCAATGACCTGTTGTCTAGTTCAAATGAGGCAGGAGTGGACGTTCTCAAATCATCAATTCAGACATTCCTATTATACCATACATTCATATTAATTATATTATTTCTGTATAAAATAAAGACAATTTTCCAAAACCACTTAAACAGATTAGGATTATAGACAATGTCATTGTACCTGTAACAGACAGAGTGATTAAACAGATCACTATATATAATATCACTGTACACTATATATAATATCACTGTACCTGTAACAGACAGAGTGATTAAACAGATCAACACTATATATAATATCACTGTACCTGTAACAGACAGAGTGATTAAACAGATCAACACTATATATAATATCACTGTACCTGTAACAGACAGAGTGATTAAACAGATCAATACTATATATAATATCACTGTACCTGTAACAGACAGAGTGATTAAACAGATCAATACTATATATAATATCACTGTACCTGTAACAGACAGAGTGATTAAACAGATCAACACTATATATAATATCACTGTACCTGTAACAGACAGAGTGATTAAACAGATCAACACTATATATAATATCACTGTACCTGTAACAGACAGAGTGATTAAACAGATCAACACTATATATAATATCACTGTACCTGTAACAGACAGAGTGATTAAACAGATCAACACTATATATAATATCACTGTACCTGTAACAGACAGAGTGATTAAACAGATCAACACTATATATAATATCACTGTACCTGTAACAGACAGAGTGATTAAACAGATCAACACTATATATAATATCACTGTACCTGTAACAGACAGAGTGATTAAACAGATCAACACTATATATAATATCACTGTACCTGTAACAGACAGAGTGATTAAACAGATCAACACTATATATAATATCACTGTACCTGTAACAGACAGAGTGATTAAACAGATCAACACTATATATAATATCACTGTACCTGTAACAGACAGAGTGATTAAACAGATCAACACTATATATAATATCACTGTACCTGTAACAGACAGAGTGACTCCAGGATCACCAGTATATATAATATCACTGTACCTGTAACAGACAGAGTGACTCCAGGATCACCATAATATTTCCCTCCAGTCTGATCTGTTATAAATCTGAATTTGTACGTAGCTGAGTCACTTTCTCTCAGGTCTGTGATTGTCAGGGTGTGTCCATTCGTCTTATCACTACGGTACGTCACACGACCTTTGTAGTCTGGGTCATCTAACAGACTCACATAATTCTCCACATCATACTTTTTGATGAACCAGAAGGTTGTTGTGACTGTACCACTGGGATATGTGTAAGAGCAGGACATCTCCACTGATGACCCCTTCAAGGGACAGATACTCTGAGTGGTGTAAGTAACACTCCAGCCATTCTGACTCAGTACCACTGAAACACAGTTAGACATCACAAGGACGTTACATTAAGTTCAAGTTCCATTGTTGCTGAGTTGAGACATAGATACTCTTTGGTTGAGTGTGAATGGAAACCACAGATAAGATTCACTCAGTGAGGTGAGAAAGACAACTGTTTAAAGGGAAGTGGAGACATAAAACATGGTTATGTTTTAGAAATATCTGTAGTTTGACAAACTGGGCAACTAAAATATAAGAATGAGACCGTACCTGCTACAGACCAGAGAAAGACCACCAGAGAAAGACGACCACCTGCTGTTCTCAAGACCATTGTTGCATCTCCCACCCTGCAGTCTTAGAAACATAAACAACAACTCTCTCTATAGCTGGTGAATAACTCCACATGATACATTGAAGTAGAAACTGTAAATGGGGTTCAGGGCCTCATTACTGAAAATGAACCAGGCTCATATTGTATTGTGTTGTATTGTGCTATATGGTTGTCTATGTGAATACTGTCTGTCTGTAAGTCTATTCCACTATGTATGTAATGTGTGTGATGTGTTGCCTGTCTGTCTATTTAAGATGACATGATGTATGATGCATAAACTACTTATCTAATGGATACAATAAAGTCATCATCATCATCATCATTATAAACAACACCAACAGCGTATTGAACAGGTCTGTACACACACACACACACACACACACTGCAGTATTACAATGTTTGTCTGCATGTCTTTTTTATCCTGGTTAATCATCTCATCACTATGTAGATCAACACTCCTACACTGAGACACTTTATGAATACTGACCCTGATGTAACAACCAAAACACAGCTCAAAACGTAACAACAAGTAAAATGATACATTACCCTTCAAGTATATGACTTATGACTAAAAACAAATAACCAAAAACTATTTTTCCAGATAATGTCAAGAGTACTTACAGACTGAAGGGGAGAGGTCCTGTACAGTGAGTCAACTGACTGGTAGTGAGTGGCAACTGCTAGTAAGTGTGAGTTCTGTGGTTGATACATATGCTGAGACAGAACTGTCCTTTCCTTCCTCTTTAAGTCATTAACATGCATGACGACGAGACCAGCACATCAGATAAGGGAAGTTAATGTATTAAAATGGGTCCTACATTTCTATAATGGACAAAATGTCCCCCATTTCCACTTTCATTTAAATACAGCACCATGTTAACAATATGTTGAGTATTCTATATGGAATGTTTATAATATCTTAGAATGTGTTGCCTTGTCCCTCTGAGTTCTACATGGAACAGGTCAAAGTTCCATTTGGTCAGTTCCATGATGTCATTTCTATTCATTCTATTCTACTAACCCATTTAATGTACACTCCTCATCAGCTGCATCAAAGACCCTGCACAGACCCCTTTAGTGTCTACAACATGGTTGTTGTAGAGGCGTTGGCCTGGGCAATAACCCCCAAGATTCTAATGATGACATCATCTCCATCATCTAACATCAATAATCATGTCATGTTTGTCATTTATTATCATGTCTTGTCCCTGTGCTCCCCATGCTATTCGTTTCCCTCTGCTGGTCTTATTTGGTTCTTTCCCTCCTTCTATCCCTCTCTCTCCCCCTCCCTCTCTCACTCTCTCGCTCTCTCTTCTCTCTATCGTTCCGTTCCTGCTCCCAGCTGTTCCTATTCCCCTAATCATCATTTAGTCTTCCCACACCTGTTCCCGATCCTTTCCCTGATTAGAGTCCCTATTTATTCCTTTGTGATCCGTTCCTGTCCCGTCGGTTCCTCGTTTTGTATTCACCATGCTGTGATTGTGTTTCGCCCTGTCCTGTCGTGTTTTTGCCTTCATCAGATGCTGCGTGTGAGCAGGTGGCTCTATCAACTACGGCCTGCGCCTACCCGGCGACCTGCAGTCTGTGGCCGCTTCTCTAGTTATTCCCCTCTACAGACTAGAGGATTTTTGTTATTCCCTGTTTGGATTTAAATAAACTCTGTTTCTGTTAAGTCGCTTTTTTGGGTCCTCTTTCACCTGCATGACAGAAGGAACCGACCAAGGAATGGACCCAGCAACTTCAGACGCTCGTTACACTGCCGTCAAGATCCAAGGAGCTATGCTCGGCAGACACGAGCAGGAATTGTCTGCTGCTCGCCATGCCGTGGAGAACCTGGCCGCTCAGGTTTCCGACCTCTGGACAGTTCCAGAGTCTACGTCTCGTGCCACCTGTTACTTCCTGGCCTGCCGAGTCTCCAGAACCTAGGGTTAATAACCCACCTTGCTACTCCGGGCAGCCCACTGAGTGCCGCTCCTTTCTCACGCAGTGTGAGATTGTGTTCTCTCTCCAACCCAACACATACTCTAGAGAGAGAGCTCGGGTTGCTTACGTCATTTCACTCCTTACTGGCCGGGCTCGAGAATGGGGCACAGCTATCTGGGAGGCAAGGGCTGATTGCTCTAACAAGTTCCAGAACTTTAAAGAGGAGATGATTCGGGTTTTTGACCGTTCAGTTTTTGGTAGGGAGGCTTCTAGGGCCCTGGCTTCATTATGCCAAGGTGAACGGTCCATAACGGATTATTCTATTGAGTTTCGCACTCTTGCTGCCTCTAGTGAGTGGAACGAGCCGGCGCTGCTCGCTCGTTTTCTGGAGGGACTCCACGCAGTGGTTAAGGATGAGATTCTCTCCCGGGAGGTTCCTTCAGATGTGGACTCTTTGATTGCTCTCGCCATCCGCATAGAACGACGGGTAGATCTTCGTCACCGGGCTCGTGGAAGAGAGCTCGCATCAACGGTGTTTCCCTGCTCCGCATCACAACCATCTCCCTCCTCTGGCTTTGAGACTGAGCCCATGCAGCTGGGAGGGATTCGCATCTCGACTAAGGAGAGGGAACGGAGGATCACCAACCGCCTGTGCCTCTATTGCGGAGTTGCTGGACATTTTGTTAATTCATGTCCAGTAAGAGGCCAGAGCCCATCAGTAAGCGGAGGGCTACTGGTGAGCGCTACTACTCAGGTCTCTTCATCTAGATCTTGTACTACTATGTCGGTCCATCTACGCTGGACCGGTTCGGGTGCTACATGCAGTGCCTTGATTGACTCTGGGGCTGAGGGTTGTTTCATGGACGAAGCATGGGTTCGGAAACATAACATTCCTTTCAGACCGTTAGACAAGCCTACGCCCATGTTTGCCTTAGATGGTAGTCATCTTCCCAGTATCAAATTTGAGACACTACCTTTAACCCTCACAGTATCTGGTAACCACAGTGAGACTATTTCTTTTTTGATTTTCCGTTCACCGTTTACACCTGTTTTGGGTCATCCCTGGCTAGTATGTCATAATCCTTCTATTAATTGGTCTAGTAATTCTATCCTATCCTGGAACGTTTCTTGTCATGTGAAGTGTTTAATGTCTGCCATCCCTCCCGTTTCTTCTGTCCCTACTTCTCAGGAGGAACCTGGCGATTTGACAGGAGTGCCGGAGGAATATCATGATCTGCGCACGGTCTTCAGTCGGTCCCGAGCCAACTCCCTTCCTCCTCACCGGTCGTATGATTGTAGTATTGATCTCCTTCCGGGGACCACTCCTCCTCGAGGTAGACTATACTCTCTGTCGGCTCCCGAACGTAAGGCTCTCGAGGATTATTTGTCTGTGTCTCTTGACGCCGGTACCATAGTGCCTTCTTCTTCTCCGGCCGGGCGGGGTTTTTTGTTAAGAAGAAGGACGGTACTCTGCGCCCTGCGTGGATTATCGAGGGCTGAATGACATAACGGTTAAGAATCGTTATCCGCTTCCCTATGTCATCAGCCTTCGAGATTCTGCAGGGAGCCAGGTGCTTTACTAAGTTGGACCTTCGTAACGCTTACCATCTCGTGCGCATCAGAGAGGGGGACGAGTGGAAAACGGCGTTTAACACTCCGTTAGGGCATTTTGAGTACCGGGTTCTGCCGTTCGGTCTCGCCAATGCGCCAGCTGTTTTTCAGGCATTAGTTAATGATGTTCTGAGAGACATGCTGAACATTTTTGTTTTTGTCTATCTTGACGATATCCTGATTTTTTCTCCGTCACTCGAGATTCATGTTCAGCACGTTCGACGTGTTCTACAGCGCCTTTTAGAGAATTGTCTCTACGTAAAGGCTGAGAAGTGCTCTTTTCATGTCTCCTCCGTTACTTTTCTCGGTTCCGTTATTTCCGCTGAAGGCATTCAGATGGATTCCGCTAAGGTCCAAGCTGTCAGTGATTGGCCCGTTCCAAGGTCACGTGTCGAGTTGCAGCGCTTTTTAGGTTTCGCTAATTTCTATCGGCGTTTCATTCGTAATTTCGGTCAAGTTGCTGCCCCTCTCACAGCTCTTACTTCTGTCAAGACGTGTTTTAAGTGGTCCGGTTCCGCCCAGGGAGCTTTTGATCTTCTAAAAGAACGTTTTACGTCCGCTCCTATCCTCGTTACTCCTGACGTCACTAGACAATTCATTGTCGAGGTTGGCCTTCAGAGGTAGGCGTGGGAGCCATTCTATCCCAGCGCTTCCAGTCTGACGATAAGGTTCATCCTTGCGCTTATTTTTCTCATCGCCTGTCGCCATCTGAGCGCAACTATGATGTGGTAACCGTGAACTGCTCGCCATCCGCTTAGCCCTAGGCGAATGGCGACAGTGGTTGGAGGGGGCGACCGTTCCTTTTGTCGTTTGGACAGACCATAAGAACCTTGAGTACATCCGTTCTGCCAAACGACTTAATGCCCGCAAGCTCGTTGGGCGTTGTTTTTCGCTCGTTTCGAGTTTGTGATTTCTTACCGTCCGGGTAGCAAGAACACCAAGCCTGATGCCTTATCCCGTCTGTTTAGTTCTTCTGTGGCTTCTACTGATCTCGAGGGATTCTTCCTTATGGGCGTGTTGTCGGGTTGACAGTCTGGGGAATTGAAAGACAGGTTAAGCAAGCACTCACGCACACTGCGTCGCCGCGCGCTTGTCCTAGTAACCTCCTTTTCGTTCCTGTTTCCACTCGTCTGGCTGTTCTTCAGTGGGCTCACTCTGCCAAGTTAGCTGGTCATCCCGGTGTTCGAGGCACTCTTGCGTCTATTCGCCAGCGCTTTTGGTGGCCGACTCAGGAGCGTGACACGCGCCGTTTCGTGGCTGCGTGTTCAGACTGCGCGCAGAAGAAGTCTGGTAATTTTTTTTTTCTGCCTCTGCTCCTGGTCTTGCTGGGTCTCAGTCTGTTCCCTGCCATCGCATCTCTCCTGTTCTTGTCCCTGCCCTTGCTGTGTCTCAGTCTGTCCCTAGTTCTCTTTTTTTTTTTTAGAGTAGTACCCTAGTTTCCCTTTTTATCGTTTTTCGTTACGGTCCTGAGGAGAGGAGTTGGGTTCTTTCTCGGGACGTGCTGGACCGTTTGATCTATGATTTCCTCCGTTGCCGCCAGTGTTCCTCCTCGAGAGCGCCAGGAGGCGCTCGGTGAGTGGGGGGGGTACTGTCATGTTTGTCATTTATTATCATGTCTTGTCCCTGTGCTCCCCATGCTATTCGTTTCCCTCTGCTGGTCTTATTTGGTTCTTTCCCTCCTTCTATCCCTCTCTCTCCCCCTCCCTCTCTCACTCTCTCGCTCTCTCTTCTCTCTATCGTTCCGTTCCTGCTCCCAGCTGTTCCTATTCCCCTAATCATCATTTAGTCTTCCCACACCTGTTCCCGATCCTTTCCCCTGATTAGAGTCCCTATTTATTCCTTTGTGATCCGTTCCTGTCCCGTCGGTTCCTCGTTTTGTATTCACCATGCTGTGATTGTGTTTCGCCCTGTCCTGTCGTGTTTTTTGCCTTCATCAGATGCTGCGTGTGAGCAGGTGGCTCTATCAACTACGGCCTGCGCCTACCCGAAGCGACCTGCAGTCTGTGGCCGCTTCTCTAGTTATTCCCCTCTACAGACTAGAGGATTTTTGTTATTCCCTGTTTGGATTTAAATAAACTCTGTTTCTGTTAAGTCGCTTTTGGGTCCTCTTTCACCTGCATGACAAATCAAACATGTTTCACAGCTCAGGCCGAGGGGGCGGGGGAAGGAAATCAGAGGATCACTCCTCTTCACTTTGATTGACACTTACTCCTACTGTGTGTCCAGTGTGCTGTCTGTGCTGTGTGTCAGAGGACTACAAAAGCGGTGACACCCTCCCAACAGCCCCATTCTCTCCAAGCTTCCTGTTCCCTTTTCAGGTAGCTACACAGTCCCTCCTCCCCTTCCTCAATCTTCATATTTATTATTCTGTCATTCCTTCTCTTCTTCCTTAATCTGTCATATCCGGACGGTACGTGGTGTTCAGGGTTGTAAGGGTTGTCAGGGTTTCCTGTCTCTTCCTCTCTGGTCAGGCTTCTGTTTGAAGCAACACCTGTCACCATAGAAACAGCGGGTGGTCCTCCAGAAGAAACACTCGTCACCATTGATGGGAGCCATCTTCCTGGTCCTGGGAGAGAGAGAGACAAACAGTATGAAAACACAAGCACCTGCACCTGTGTGTAACTGACGGGAGACTCTGGCAGCTCAGGACAGGAGGAAGATTCTGGCAGCTCTGGACAGGCTCGGGAGCACCTGTAGGGAGGAGACGGAGAGACAGCCTGGTGCAGGGGCTGCCACCCGGAGGGCTGGTGCGTGGAGGCGAGCCTGCCCAACCCTATCTGGCTGAATGCCGTAGCCAGGCCAGTGCGGCGAGGTGGAATAGCCCGCACCGGACTGTGCTGCTGCCTTCTCATACCACCGCCTCTCGGCTTTCGCTGCCTTCAGCTCTGCCTTGGGGGCGGCGATATTCTCCCGGCTGTCCTCAGGGTCCCTTGCCATCCAAGATCTCCTCCGATGTCCAGGAGTCTGGAGATCGTTGCTGCTGCAGCCCGTTACCACGCTGCTTGGTCCTTTGGTGGTGGAAGAAGAGGAGGACCAAGGTGCACCGTGGTATATGTCCATATTTATAAAATGAACACGGCAATAACAAAAATAACAACGAGAACGATTGAAAACAGTTCTGGCTGGTGCAGACACACAACAGAAAACAATCATCCACAACTCAAAGGTGAAAGTATGGTTCTCAATCAGGGACAACGATTGACAGCTGCCTCTGATTGAGAACCATACCAGACAAAACACAGAAATCCCAAATTATCGAAAAAGAACATAGACTGCCCACCCCAACTCACGCCCTCACCATACTAAAACAAAGACAAAACAAAGGAACTAAGGTCAGAACGTGACAGCAGATCAGTTAAGAACAAATTATTATTTACAATGACGGCCAAGGAATACTGTGCTCCTGCTTCCACCTTCCATTTCAAACATTTATATGAGATGATTGGTAACACTTTATAACTCATAATTATTCATTATAAATGCTTATATATTATATGTTATATGTTTATAAATCGTAGATGATGTTTTGACAGACAGATGGATGTCCTTACCCTGGGAAGGCGTACTGGGAGGCTGGGGAGGTGTTGAGGCCTATAGGGTTGGTCCTCTGAGGAGAGGAGGGGTTCTCTGCATTTAGCTGTCTGGGTACCTGATCACCAGCCTGGTGCTCTCAGCTCCACCCCCCTGGACCGGAGGACAAACAGCAGGCACAGTCGAAATACATGCAATGGGACCAATAGCATTGTCCCACAAGTACAATGGAACCAATAACAAAGCTTGTTTTTCCTTTGCTGTCAGAAAGGAGTTGAATCATTGTACTTTTCTCTCTGTGTTGAACGATGGTGATACTATTTAAAGCTCTAAACTGAAGCTCTAAACTGAAGGCTCTTAACTCTGTGTATCATGCAGGGACGTCTAACTCACCATTGTGATCTCTACAGTGCTGTCAGGTGGACATCAGTAGCAACACGCAGCCTCAAACCCTGGTCCATTCCTATTCAGAAGGCCATTTAAGGAAAACTGAGGGGAGGGGAGGGGAGGGAGAGGAGATGAAGTGAGAGAGTGAAGGGAGGAAAGGATGGGGAGATAGGAGTGAGGAGAGGGAGAAGACAGACCGACACACACACACACACACACAATCAGCAATTTCCATATTCATAGTAGCAAGCTCAGACACTGACCTTCATCCCCATCAGTGCACTCCCCTTGAAGTATCCCTTTGGCCAATCAGGGTTGAGCTGGATGGAATTCTGAGCGTCTGATAGGGTAGAGGGGTAGAGCTCCAGACACCAGTAGCAGTTTAAACCATATTCCCAAAGAACCAAAGAAATACAAGAAATGAGATCAATGTAGAAATAGTCCATCCAGACCTTTACCACCGAGTAAATCTGTTGGACCACTTACATTAGAGTTCTCATGCAGTAGTCTAGGGAGCAACATACCCATACCAAACACACACACACACACACACACACACACAGAGACACAAGCACAAACACACACACACACACACACACACACATTTAAACACACACACGCATACAACGTCTGATCTACCGGGAAAGACTCTGGTAAGTTCCAACTCAGTGTGTGTGTTTGTTGATGAAACGTGCTGATTGTTGATCTATTACAGTTTATCTCCTGACAGTAATGGAGTATCTCTGGCTGGCCTATAGGCTAGCCACTCATGCATATGTTGCTCAATGGCGCCATCATGTGTACAATAGGCAGAAATACAAGAAACATAATTTGTTTATTTGTTGTCTTTTCATTGTCTAACTTTGAGCTTATTTACATGATACTTGTACTATATTCAATGTAAAAAACTGAAAAATGTAATGTATCTAAAATAGGTAATAACTCATAATTTGATAATTAAACAAGCAATATTATGACACTGTACAATATGGTATAACATAATATAAAATATAAAATGCCCAATAATATCTGACACCAATACAAAGTAAAACGTATTAAATCAAATCAGGAGCAACTCCAGGGCTAAAATTATTTAAAAGCTCTTATCAATATTATTCATTTTGTGTCACTAAAACAAGCCAATACTTTATCTATTATAAAAATCAGGAATTGTATAAATCCCATAGAAAAATAGCAAAAACAGATAAGTAAACAAGAAAAGTAGGCTATTCATTAAGCGGAGCAAGTTCAGAAAGGAAACCCGAGGGCCCGCCTCAACTGAGAATGGAACCAATTAGAGGCTAGTATCATTCACGACTTCCTTATTGACCTGGTCTGCTCTTACATCCTTCTGCCGCTTGCTGCTACTAAGCGCTGGCTTCTTGTCCTCCATTGACTCTGCTGCTGTAACTAGCTGTTGCTCTCTATGCTGCTGATTTCTGATATGTTTTCTTTGTAAGTGCTCGCTAGCTGTGTTTGAACCTCACCCACATCGTTCAATATGCTCATGTTGCAATGTTTGGCTGCTGCGGTGATGTGATTGTGAGGATCAACCATGTTGCTGCTCTGTTTTCAGTTAATAGCCGGCGACATGTAGAATTAGCTAAGTAGAATTAGCCTCAGGAGTAGTCAATCATATAGCCTACTTGTTTGTTCCCAATACTAGCTTTCGAGCTGAGTCAGTGCGCTCCGTGAACCATCATAGAGAATAGTCCTTCGTCCATACAAGGAGGAAGAAGCCTGTGCTAGACTAGCATACAGGCTATGTGTTGCTAAACAGTGAGTGAGAAGCAATGTTTTCTGATCATGAGCAGGAGATACTGTTTATCACAGTGATTCAGTAGTATTTCAGTCTGTGGACGTTAACTAGTTTAGTAGAGCATGTCGCCAGCTCACGAAACCGCTGCAATCAATGCACATGATCAGCTATAGCTTACATTTTACAGGTCATCCCGGTCACATTAGTCGGTGTGACTTTCGCCGACAGTCACTATTCAAATGTTGTACCAAATATTTCTGGTTATTATTCTTGGAACCCTATTCCCTTACACAGGTTAAACTAGAAGCCTTCAAATGAACTTGCAAACTGGTCTGGACTAGTGCATTTGTATAGTTACACTTTTGCTGCACTTCTACTCTGATTTGCTCAGAGCGTCTGCTAGCTCATTAGTGCAGGGGTTCTTAAACCTTTTCAGCCTGGGACCCGAATGCAACATTCTGTGTTTTCCTGGGACCCAAACTTAGGAAAATATGCAACTATACATAAATATCAGTACATTTCATTGCCCTTATGCCTAAAACAAATGCAATATAGACAAACAAAAAAACAATGACATTAAATATCTATTAATGTTTATTTTCCCCCCATTGAAAACACTCTTATCTGTCTAGGTTGGGACTGTTGCTGTTAAAATGCAATACATATGTTTTTATTCTGACCTGGAATGAAGTGACTGATCACATCTGTAGACCAGAAAACCCCCACACAGTCCTAATGAGAGCAGGTCTATTCTGGGCTCTGTTTTTGACAGTGCAACACTGAGGTCAAGCTCAGCCTTGAAACTGTTTCTGTACATGTTTTATAAGTGTCAGAGTTGAGAACCCCGACTCACATAGGTATGTGGTGCCAAACTGGACCAGAACATCTACTGCTTTCTCAGTCAGGCAGGAGACCGCTTCCTACTGTGCATGAACAACCCAGAACATCTACTGCTTTCTCAGTCAGGCAGGAGACCGCTTCCTACTGTACATAAACAACCCAGAACATCTACTGCTTTCTCAGTCAGGCAGGAGACCGCTTCCTACTGTACATAAACAACCCAGAACATCTACTGCTTTCTCAGTCAGGCAGGAGTCCGCTTCCTACTGTACATAAACAACCCAGAACATCTACTGCTTTCTCAGTCAGGCAGGAGTCCGCTTCCTACTGTACATGAACAACCCAGAACATCTACTGCTTTCTCAATCAGGCAGGAGGCCGCATCCTACTGTACATGAACAACCCAGAACATCTACTGCTTTCTCAGTCAGGCAGGAGACCGCTTCCTAGTGTACATAAACAACCCAGAACATCTACTGCTTTCTCAGTCAGGCAGGAGTCCGCTTCCTACTGTACATGAACAACCCAGAACATCTACTGCTTTCTCAGTCAGGCAGGAGTCCGCTTCCTACTGTACATGAACAACCCAGAACATCTACTGCTTTCTCAATCAGGCAGGAGACCGCTTCCTATTGTACATGAACAACCCATAATTGTGTGTGTGTTTTGCCTCAAAAGCATCTTGCTTCAATCAGTTTATTCCAGTTAAGAATAACAATTATTGTTGTATTTAGCAACAGTTCCAACCTAGACTAGTTTTCAACAATAATTTCTACAGTAAGATGTAAAGTAGGCCTGATCATTTTTCATCTTCGTCTATACTGTTACTAGGGTTGCACTATCAGTAGCTAGCTTGTTTTGTCGAATGTTAGCTATTAGCTGTGTACAAGGCCAGGGGGTTGAAAGAGAAACTCACATCTACCACTATGAGTTAGTTAGTACTCCCTTATTACTGCTTATCATCACCTGTTATAAAATGCCAACAATCTGAACGACAGCGCTGCGTCGTGTGTAGCTGAGTGATCTTCAAGAAAACAGCAGAAAAAGAGATCCGGTACACAACTCCGATGTACACAGGCATCTCCCTCTCACACTGGTGCAGCTGCCAAACTGAGCAGAGACGCTGCTTAAGCAGAACGCGCACTGAACAGAGAGCGCAGATGCACTTGGCCAAATCAATTCCAGTAATTCATGAAATAATGATGTATTTACACTGACACGTCACGACCCACCATTAACAGGTCTGTGACCCAACTTTAAGAAAGGCTGCATTAGTGCATACTGACTGACTGGTTGCATCACCGACTGTTATGGCAACTGCTTGGCCTCCGATCAAAAGGCCCGTATGGCCCAGTACATCACTGGGGCCAAGCTTCTTGACATCCAGGACCTCTAACCTGACGGTGTCAGAGGAAGGCCATAAAAATGGTCAGACTCCAGCCACCCCAGTCATAGGCTGTTCTCTTTGCTACCACACGGCAAGAGGTTCCGGACCGCCAAGTCTAGGTCCAAAAGGCTTCTGAACAGCTTCTACCCCCAAGCCACGACTCCTGAACAGCTAATCAAGGGCGACCAAGACGCTGCTGCAACACTCTGTTTATTATCTATGCACAGTCACTTTAATTCTACCTAGATGTACATATTACCTCAACTACCCTGTTTATTATCTATGCACAGTCACTTTAACTCTACCTAGATGTACATATTACCTCAACTACCCTGTTTATTATCTATGCATAGTCACTTTAACTCTACCTACATGTACATATTACCTCAACTACCCTGTTTATTATCTATGCACAGTCACTTTAACCCTACATGTACATATTACCTCAACTACCCTGTTTATTATCTATGCACAGTCACTTTAACCCTACCTATATGTACATATTACCTCAACTACCCTGTTTATTATCTATGCACAGTCACTTTAACTCTACTTAGATGTACATATTACCTCAACTACCCTGTTTATTATCTATGCACAGTCACACTTTAACTCTACCTACATGTACATATTACCTCAACTACCCTGTTTATTATCTATGCACAGTCACTTTAACCCTACCTAGATGTACATATTACCTCAACTACCCTGTTTATTATCTATGCACAGTCACTTTAACTCTACCTAGATGTACATATTACCTCAACTACCCTGTTTATTATCTATGCACAGTCACTTTAACCCTACCTACATGTACATATTACCTCAACTACCCTGTTTATTATCTATGCACAGTCACTTTAACCCTAGCTACATGTACATATTACCTCAACTACCCTGTTTATTATCTATGCACAGTCACTTTAACCCTAGCTACATGTACATATTACCTCAACTACCCTGTTTATTATCTATGCACAGTCACTTTAACTCTACCTATGTACATATTACCTCAACTACCCTGTTTATTATCTATGCACAGTCACTTTAACTCTACCTACATGTACATATTACCTCAACTAACCTGTTTATTATCTATGCACAGTCACTTTAACTCTTACCTACATGTACATATTTACCTCAACTACCCTGTTTATTATCTATGCACAGTCACTTTAATTCTACCTACATGTACATATTACCTCAACTAACCTGTTTATTATCTATGCACAGTCACTTTAACCCTACCTACATGTACATATTACCTCAACTAACCTGTTTATTATCTATGCACAGTCACTTTAATTCTACCTACATGTACATATTACCTCAACTAACCTGTTTATTATCTATGCACAGTCACTTTAACCCTACCTACATGTACATATTACCTCAACTAACCTGTTTATTATCTATGCACAGTCACTTTAACCCTACCTACATGTACATATTACCTCAACTAACCTGTTTTATTATCTATGCACAGTCACTTTAACCCTACCTACATGTACATATTACCTCAACTAACCTGTTTATTATCTATGCACAGTCACTTTAACTCTACCTACATGTACACATATTACCTCAATTACCTGTTTATTATCTATGCACAGTCACTTTAACTCCTACATGTACATATTACCTCAACTAACCTGTTTTACTATATTAACTCTACCTACATGTACATATTACCTGTTTATTATCTATGCACAGTCACTTTAATTCTACCTACATGTACATATTACCTCAACTAACCGGTGCCCCCATATTGAATGTGTACGATACTCCCTGTAGAGGGGTTGGGTTAATATATATCATGTTATTTTTACTGCTGTTTAACTATTTGTTACTTTTATTTTCTACTTTTACTTAACACTTATATTTTTGTATCTTCTGAAAGCATAGTTTGTTAAGGGGCTTGTAAATATAAGCATTTTCCCTGTAGTGTCAGGATTTCCTCCTCTTCTTCGAAGAGGAGAAAGATCGGAGGACAATATGCGTGGTAAGTGTCCATGGTTCTTTTAATAAGAAATAGTACACATGAACAACTGAATACAAAAACAATAAACGTGGAATGAACGAAACCCAAAACAGTACCGTGTGGTGAAAAACACAGACACGGAAACAAACACCCACAAACACACAGTGAAACCCAGGCTACCTAAGTATGATTCTCAATCAGAGACAACTAATGACACCTGACTCTGATTGAGAACCATACTAGGCCGAAACATAGAAATCCCAAAATCATAGAAAAAACAAACATAGACTGCCCACCCCAACTCACGCGCTGACCATACTAAATAATGACAAAACAAAGGAAATAAAGGTCAGAACGTGACAGTGAGATCTACACCTGTTGTATTCCGCACATGTGACAAATACTATTTGATACTGTTGCATGAGTCACATTATTAGTTTCCATTTTATGGTATAATTTGTGTCACTCTAATATTTACTTCATCCTTATCTACAACAGTAGGTTTAGGCTCTGATGTATTAGCCATATTCTAAGCCTGTTATGTATTTTACATAGTTA
>NW_025750763.1:0-17804 GCF_021184085.1 Oncorhynchus gorbuscha | reverse complement strand
CTGGCTTTGAGACTGAGCCCATGCAGCTGGGAGGGATTCGCATCTCGACTAAGGAGAGGGAACGGAGGATCACCAACCGCCTGTGCCTCTATTGCGGAGTTGCTGGACATTTTGTTAATTCATGTCCAGTAAGAGGCCAGAGCCCATCAGTAAGCGGAGGGCTACTGGTGAGCGCTACTACTCAGGTCTCTTCATCTAGATCTTGTACTACTATGTCGGTCCATCTACGCTGGACCGGTTCGGGTGCTACATGCAGTGCCTTGATTGACTCTGGGGCTGAGGGTTGTTTCATGGACGAAGCATGGGTTCGGAAACATAACATTCCTTTCAGACCGTTAGACAAGCCTACGCCCATGTTTGCCTTAGATGGTAGTCATCTTCCCAGTATCAAATTTGAGACACTACCTTTAACTCTCACAGTATCTGGTAACCACAGTGAGACTATTTCTTTTTTGATTTTCCGTTCACCGTTTACACCTGTTGTTTTGGGTCATCCCTGGCTAGTATGTCATAATCCTTCTATTAATTGGTCTAGTAATTCTATCCTATCCTGGAACGTTTCTTGTCATGTGAAGTGTTTAATGTCTGCCATCCCTCCCGTTTCTTCTGTCCCTACTTCTCAGGAGGAACCTGGCGATTTGACAGGAGTGCCGGAGGAATATCATGATCTGCGCACGGTCTTCAGTCGGTCCAGAGCCAACTCCCTTCCTCCTCACCGGTCGTATGATTGTAGTATTGATCTCCTTCCGGGGACCACTCCTCCTCGAGGTAGACTATACTCTCTGTCGGCTCCCGAACGTAAGGCTCTCGAGGATTATTTGTCTGTGTCTCTTGACGCCGGTACCATAGTGCCTTCTTCTTCTCCCGCCCGGGGCGGGGTTCTTTTTGTTAAGAAGAAGGACGGTACTCTGCGCCCCTGCGTGGATTATCGAGGGCTGAATGACATAACGGTTAAGAATCGTTATCCGCTTCCCCTTATGTCATCAGCCTTCGAGATTCTGCAGGGAGCCAGGTGCTTTACTAAGTTGGACCTTCGTAACGCTTACCATCTCGTGCGCATCAGAGAGGGGGACGAGTGGAAAACGGCGTTTAACACTCCGTTAGGGCATTTTGAGTACCGGGTTCTGCCGTTCGGTCTCGCCAATGCGCCAGCTGTTTTTCAGGCATTAGTTAATGATGTTCTGAGAGACATGCTGAACATCTTTGTTTTTGTCTATCTTGACGATATCCTGATTTTTTCTCCGTCACTCGAGATTCATGTTCAGCACGTTCGACGTGTTCTACAGCGCCTTTTAGAGAATTGTCTCTACGTAAAGGCTGAGAAGTGCTCTTTTCATGTCTCCTCCGTTACTTTTCTCGGTTCCGTTATTTCCGCTGAAGGCATTCAGATGGATTCCGCTAAGGTCCAAGCTGTCAGTGATTGGCCCGTTCCAAGGTCACGTGTCGAGTTGCAGCGCTTTTTAGGTTTCGCTAATTTCTATCGGCGTTTCATTCGTAATTTCGGTCAAGTTGCTGCCCCTCTCACAGCTCTTACTTCTGTCAAGACGTGTTTTAAGTGGTCCGGTTCCGCCCAGGAGCTTTTGATCTTCTAAAAGAACGTTTTACGTCCGCTCCTATCCTCGTTACTCCTGACGTCACTAGACAATTCATTGTCGAGGTTGACGCTTCAGAGGTAGGCGTGGGAGCCATTCTATCCCAGCGCTTCCAGTCTGACGATAAGGTTCATCCTTGCGCTTATTTTTCTCATCGCCTGTCGCCATCTGAGCGCAACTATGATGTGGGTAACCGTGAACTGCTCGCCATCCGCTTAGCCCTAGGCGAATGGCGACAGTGGTTGGAGGGGCGACCGTTCCTTTTGTCGTTTGGACAGACCATAAGAACCTTGAGTACATCCGTTCTGCCAAACGACTTAATGCCCGTCAAGCTCGTTGGGCGTTGTTTTTCGCTCGTTTCGAGTTTGTGATTTCTTACCGTCCGGGTAGCAAGAACACCAAGCCTGATGCCTTATCCCGTCTGTTTAGTTCTTCTGTGGCTTCTACTGATCCCGAGGGGATTCTTCCTTATGGGCGTGTTGTCGGGTTAACAGTCTGGGGAATTGAAAGACAGGTTAAGCAAGCACTCACGCACACTGCGTCGCCGCGCGCTTGTCCTAGTAACCTCCTTTTCGTTCCTGTTTCCACTCGTCTGGCTGTTCTTCAGTGGGCTCACTCTGCCAAGTTAGCTGGTCATCCCGGTGTTCGAGGCACTCTTGCGTCTATTCGCCAGCGCTTTTGGTGGCCGACTCAGGAGCGTGACACGCGCCGTTTCGTGGCTGCTTGTTCGGACTGCGCGCAGACTAAGTCGGGTAACTCTCCTCCTGCCGGTCGTCTCAGACCGCTCCCCATTCCTTCTCGACCATGGTCTCACATCGCCTTAGACTTCATTACCGGTCTGCCTTTGTCTGCGGGGAAGACTGTGAGAGCCGCCAATAAACGCAGGATTAAGAGTCCAAGGTATTGTTGCGGCCAGAGAGTGTGGCTTTCCACTCGCAACCTTCCTCTTACGACAGCTTCTCGTAAGTTGACTCCGCGGTTCATTGGTCCGTTCCGTGTCTCCCAGGTCGTCAATCCTGTCGCTGTGCGACTGCTTCTTCCGCGACATCTTCGTCGCGTCCATCCTGTCTTCCATGTCTCCTGTGTTAAGCCCTTTCTTCGCACCCCGTTCGTCTTCCCTCCCCCTCCCGTCCTTGTCGAGAGCGCACCTATTTACAAGGTACATAAGATCATGGACATGCGTTCTCGGGGACGGGGTCACCAATACTTAGTGGATTGGGAGGGTTACGGTCCTGAGGAGAGGAGTTGGGTTCCGTCTCGGGACGTGCTGGACCGTTCACTCATCGATGATTTCCTCCGTTGCCGCCAGGATTCCTCCTCGAGTGCGCCAGGAGGCGCTCGGTGAGTGGGGGGGTACTGTCATGTTTGTCATTTATTATCATGTCTTGTCCCTGTGCTCCCCATTCTGTTCGTTTCCCTCTACTGGTCTTGTTAGGTTCTTTCCCTCTTTCTATCCCTCTCTCTCCCCCTCCCTCTCTCACTCTCTCGCTCTCTCTTCTCTCTGTCGTTCCGTTCCTGCTCCCAGCTGTTCCTATTCCCCTAATCATCATTTAGTCTTCCCACACCTGTTCCCGATCCTTTCCCCTGATTAGAGTCCCTATTTATTCCTTTGTGTTCCGTTCCTGTCCCGTCGGTTCCTTGTTTAGTATTCACCGTGCTGTGATTGTGTTTCGCCCTGTCCTGTCGTGTTTTTGCCTTCATCAGATGCTGCGTGTGAGCAGGTGTCTCTGTCAACTACGGCCTGCGCCTACCCGAGCGACCTGCAGTCTGTGGCCGCTTCTCTTGTTATTCCCTCTACAGACTAGAGGATTTCTGTTATTCCCTGTTTGGACTTGAATAAACTCTGTTTCTGTTAAGTCGCTTTTGGGTCCTCTTTCACCAGCATGACAACTTCTCCTGTCTTATCCGCTGTCCTGTGTGAATTTAAGTATGCTCTCTCTAATTCTCTCTTTCTCGCTTTCTCTCTCTCGGAGGACCTGAGCTCTAGGACCATGCCTCAGGACTACCTGGCATGATGACTCCTTGCTGTCACCAGTCCACCTGGCCATGCTGCTGCTCCAGTTTCAACTGTTCTGCCTGCGGCTATGGAATCCTCACCTGTTCACCGGACGTGCTACTCTGTCCCAGACCTGTTTTCAAATCTCTAGAGACAGCAGGAGTGGTAGAGAGACTGCCGACGTGGCTATGAAAGCCAACTGTCATTTACTCCTGAGGTGCTGAATTGCTGCACCCTCGACAACTACTGTGATTATTATTATTATTATTATTATTATTATACCATGTTGGTCATTTATGAACATTTGAACATATTGGCCATGTTCTGTTATAATCTCCACCCGGCACAGCCAGAAGAGGACTGGCCACCCTCATAGCCTGGTTCCTCTCTAGGTTCTTCTGTGTTTGGGCCTTTTTTGTAAGTTTCGCCAATGTGTTTTTCTACCGGTATTGCATGCTGCTTGGGGTTTAGGCTGCTTTGCTGAAGGTATTAGACACAAAGGATGTAAAGGCTATATAAATACATTTGATTGGATGGATGTAATGTCTCACTCGTTCTGCTTAAAATGACATTTAACCTGCCGTTTCATTTCCATACTGAGCTGAAGTGTATTTAACAAGTGACATCAATAAGGGATCATGGTTTTCTCTGGATTCAGCTGGTCAGTCTGTCATAGAAGAGCAGGTGTTCTTAATATTTTGTATGCCCAGTGTGTAGCATTTTCAAAGTCATCAACAGCTATTGTTTCAATCCTATGGTGGCATAGCCATGGTAGCCAAAATAATGGCTTGCAAAGCATTTTCATACACATGATTCTAAGCATGATGGGATGTTAATTGCTTAATTAACTCAGGAATCACACCTGCAGGGCCTTCGGAAAGTATTCAGACCCCTTGACTTTTTACACATTTTGTTCAGTTACAGCCTTATTCTAAAATGTATTTAATCATTTTCACATCAATCTACACACAATACCTGATCATGACAAAAACAGGTTTAGACATTTTTGCAAAATGAAAACTGAAATACCACATTTATATTAGAATTCACACAATTTACTCAGTACTTTGTTGAAGCACCTTTGGCAGCGATTACAGCCTCAAGTCTTATTGGGTATGACACTACAAGCTTGGCACACGTGTATTTGGAGAGTTTCTCCCATTCTTCTCTGCAGATCCTCTCAAGCACTGTCAAGTTGGATGGGGAGCGTCGCTGCAAAGCTATTTTCATGTCTCTCCAGAGATGTTTGATATGCTTCAAGTCCTCGCTCTGGCTGGACCACTCAGGGACACTCAGACTTGTCCCAAATCCACACCTGCGTTGTCTTGGCTATGTGCTTAGGGTTGTTGTCCTGTTGGAACGTGAACCATTGCCCCAGTCTGAGGTCCTGAGCACTCTGGAGCAGGTTTTCATCAAGGATCTCTCTGTACTTTGCTCCGTTCATCTTCCCTCAATCCTGACTAGTCTCCCAGTCCCTGCCGCTGAGAAACATCCCCACAGCATGATGCTGCCACCACCATTGTCACGCCCTGACCTTAGAGATCCTTTAAATTCTCTATTTGGTAAGTCAGGGTGTAACTAGGGTGGGAAATCTATGTTTGTATTTCTTTGTTGGCCGAGTATGGTTCCCAATCAGAGACAGCTGCCTATCGTTGTCTCTGATTGGGAATCCTACTTAGGCAGCCCTTTTTCCCACCTTCTGTTGTGGGATCTTGTCTTTGGTTGTTGCATGTCTTTGTTCTCCTAGCTTTACGTTTGTTGAGTTGTTTATTGTTTTTGGTGGAACATTTAAAATTAAAAGAAAACGTACGCCTACCACACTGCACCTTGGTCTACCCTTAACGACTAACGTAACAACCACCTGGGATGGTGCCAGGTTTCCTCCAAACATTCCTCCAGACGCTTGGCATTCAGGCCAAAGAGTTCAATCTTTAATTTATCAGACCAGAGAATCTTATTTCTCATGTCTGAGTCCTTTAGGTGCCTTTGGCAAACTTGGCTGTCATGTGCTTTTACTGAGGAGTGGCTTCCGCCTGGCCACTACCACAAAGGCCTGATTGGTGGAGTGCTGCAGAGATGGTTGTCCTTCTGGAAGGTTCTCCCATCTCCACAGACGAACACTGGAGATCTGTCAGAGTGACCATTGGGTCCTTGCTCACCTCCCTGACCAAGGCCCCTTCTCCCTGATTGCTCAGTTTGGCCAGGCGGACAGCTCTATGAAGAGTCTTGGTAGTTCCAAACATCTTCTGTTTAAGAATGATGGAGACCACTGTGTCCTTGGGGACCTTCAATGCTGCAGAATTGTTTTGGAACCCTTCCCCAGATCTGTGCCTCGACACAAGCATGTCTCTCAGCTCTACAGACAATTCCTTCAACCTCATGGCTTGGTTTTTGCTCTGACGTGCACTGTTCACTGTGGGACCTTATATAGACAGGTGTGTGCCTTCCCAAATCATATCCAAACAATTGAATTTACAACAGGTGGACTCCAATCAAGTCATAGAAACATCTCAAGGATGATCAATGGAAACAGGATGCACCTGAGCTCAATTTCGAGACTCATAGCAAAGGGTCTGAATACTTCTGTAAATAAGGCATTTCTGTTTTTTATATTTATACATTTGCAAAAATGTATAAAAACCTGTTTTCGCTTTGTCATTATGGTATATTGTTTGTAGATTGATGAGGGAGAAAAATAATTATGTCAATTTTAGAATAAGGATGTAACATAACAAGATGTGGAAAAAGGGAAGGAGTCTGAATACCTTCCCGAATGCACTGTAGTATGTGGACCTCCCACTATGACTCATCGGGAGAGCATGCAGTTTATTAGGCTACAGATTTTGTTTTTAATGTTTAGCTTCACAGGGTGGTGAAAGTGCAAGGTGATGAGCTTGATGCAACTTTCCAATAATATCGAGGGTCTTCTAATGGTGACATGATAAACGGCGTTTGGCTGCCGTTTTACAAATAAAAATAATCTCGGTCTTTTATGCGCGATCAAGCCAACTGCGTGCAGATTGTGCTGTTGGCTAGAGCGCACGTGCAAAGGTCAGCGTTGTCACCATCCCTATCAGCAGAGTTGAAAATGCGATGGAAACCCATTTAACTTGTGTTTGTTACTCGGTACATAGTTTACCCTGTCATCACACAGACCATTTTATCTGCAACAAGTCAATTTGTGGGAAAATCTCTGGTGGGAAAATCTGCATATTGTTTTTATGCAGATTGTTTTATATTCGCATGAAAATCTGTCACCAATTGGATGGAAAACTAACTACTGACTTAGTTTTGCTTTAATTCCTAGTTTGTCTACAAATTAATAATTGATGTGTTGGTTCAGGTCTCCATCTAAACCAAAAATCGAACTATCAATGTTAAATGTTGATATTTGGTTGCATTGTCAACAAACAAAATTCAATATTACTTTTGTAATACAGTAAATAGCCTAAAGTGAAGGCTATTTTGCAAACTAATGTAACATTCAACCTTAAAATGAGTAACACATCCATGGCCACATTTTGAGGCTACTGTAGCAATACATGGCTAATGTTATCCTATAAACCACATATGTCAGAGTCAAGGCCCGCGGGCCACATCCGGCCAGCGAGAAGGTTTTTACGGCCCCTGGGATGATCTTGATTTATTATTAGAACCGGCCCGCCCAGACCGCAGCAAGCCCGGCAGCCCGCAGATCTTTTACACGCACCAATACTACATTTCCCACAATGCAACGACGCACCGAGCAGTAGGCTGCTTCATTTCAATATTTATTGGCACAGCAGTTGTCAGCATCACAGTAAAATTAACTTTCAGATACCCATCAAAAATGGCAAAACGGAAGGTGGACACTGAGAACCGGGGTTTCAAACAAGGTGGGAGTCGGAGTATTTGTTCACGGAGGTAGCTGGAAAACCTGTGTGTCTTCTGTGTGGAGAAAGTGTGGCGGTACTGAAAGAGTATAATCTGAGACGACATTATGAAACGAAACACGCGGACAAAAACAAGAATATGGACATGGAACAAAGGCTACAAAAGGCAGAGGAATTAAAACGAGGCCTCAAATCTCGACAGGCTCTGTTCAAAAAGCCAAATCACAAGGCCAGGCTGCTGTCAAGGCCAGTTTTTATTTTGGCAGAAGAGATCGCTAAATCAGCCCGGCCATTTACGGAGGGGATTTCATCAAAACTGCATGATTAAAGTTTGTGACGAAGTTTGCCCAGAAAAAAGGCAACTCTTTTTAAAAGTGAGTCTGAGCAGAAACACCATTGCCGAGAGAGTAGACCAGTTGTCCATCAATCTAAAAGAGCAGCTTGTGAAAAGGAAAAGATTTCATTGCATATTCCTTGGCTGTGGATGAGAGCACCGACATTTCTGACATTGCCCAGTTGTCAATTTTCATCCGCGGAGTGGACTCCAGCCTAAAGCGTGACAGAGGAGTTTTTGGTTTTACGTCCTATGCATGGCACAACTACGGGGCATGATTTGTATGAAGAGGTGTCAAGATGTGTAAATGAGATGGAGCTGCCTTGGGAAAAACTCGTGGGTTTGACAACCGACGGAGCACCTGCGATGTGTGGACACAGGAGCGGACTGGTGGAGAAAGATACGGGAAAAGATGCAAGAGGAAAACGCGACAGGTGAGCTGACAGCTTATCATTGTATCATACACCAGGAAGCGTTGTGCGGTAAAGCCTTGAAAATGGAGCATGTAATGAGCATCATCACGCACAGTTAACTTTATCAGAGCCAAAGGTTTGAATCACCGCCAGTTCAAGGCATTTCTGACGGAGTTAGAAACGGAGCATGGTGATTTGCCTTATCACACAGAGGTGCGATGGCTAAGCCAGGGAAAGGTGCTTCAAAGATGTTTCGAGCTTCGTGAGGAGATTTGTCTGTTCTTGGACAGCAAAGGGAAAGACACAACACAACTCCGAGACGAAATGTTTCTGTGTGAAATGGCTTTTCTGTGTGACATTACGAGTCATCTGAATGCAATGAACTTGCAGCTGCAGGGTCGGGATCGTGTCATCTCTGATATGTACAGTACAGTGAAGGCATTTAAAAACCAAACTGACTCTGTGGGAGACGAGATGCGGAAAGAAAATTTGAGCCACTTTCCCAGCTGCCAGACCATGAAAGAGAAGCTCTCTACCAGTGCGTTCCGAGCGCACAGTTGGCTGATAAAATAGGTATGCTTGCCGCTGACTTTCGACGCCGATTTGCTGACTTTGAAGCACAAAAAAGCAGGTTGGAACTGCTCGGTAACCCATTTGCTGTTGACGTGGAAAGCTCACCACCAAACCTCCAAATGGAGTTGATTGACCTCCAATGCAATGATGCACTGAGGGCAAAATATGCAGCAGTGGGTGCTGCGGAGTTCGCCCGTTTCCTCCCGACACAATGCCCCAGCTGCGCATCCAGGCTGCTCAAACGTTGTCTATGTTTGGCAGCACATACCTGTGTGAACAACTGTTTTCTTTGATGAACTTGAACAAAACATCACACAGAAGTCGACTTACTGCTGAACACCTCCACTCAATTCTGAGGATTTCCTCAGCTCAGAGCCTTACCCGAACATTGATGAACTTGTGGAAAAGATGGGACACCACCAAGTATCACCCTCAACCTCAAACAAGTGAACATTACTGTGCAATCACATATTTAGAGTTTTTACTCAGTTCAAGTTTAAAAGTTAAAGTTTAATATTTGTTTTCACTGCATGTTTACTTCTCCTTAAACAAAGTGTTGTTTTTGATTAATAGATTTTTGCACTTTATTTTATTGTATTTCAATCCAATTATATTTTAAAATATTTCAGTTGAGTGGATGATAGAAAATTGCTATTATTGTTTTTTTCTTTGAAGTAAATTTAGCCCACTTTGCTAAAATAGAAAATATAGGCTACTGATGGTGCCTTGAATACCGGTTTCTTTCATTTAATGTTCATGTTATGGGGATTTTTATATAAAGGAAATTTGTCTTTGTGTCTGTTGAAAATTAAAGATTACTGACAGAGCCATAAGAAAATATTGCTTTATTTATCTGATCATATTGGAATATATTTGTTAGGTTTTCAGTAGGTTCAATTAGGTTCACTAGACTATATGCGTCATTTAAAAAATTTTCAATGAACATTCGAACAGTCCGGCCCACTCGGCTTGTGCTAAATTTTTATTTGGCCCTCCGTCCATTTGACTTTGACACCCCTGCTATAAACCATGCATGATCAAGATAGCACTCAAAGGCCAATCGCAGATCTGTGGAGATCTTCACAATTTCTGTAATAATCTTTGCAGAATGTGGAAAGGCATGAACTGAACAAAAATATAAACGCAACATGCAACAATTTGAAAGATTTTACTGAGTTACAGTTCATGTAAGGAAATCAGTCAATTGAAATAAATGAATTTGAACTCTATGGATTTCACATGACTGGGAATAGTAATACACATCTGTTGATCACAGATACATTAAAAAAAGTAGGAGCTTGGATCAGAAAACCAGTCAGTATCTGGTCTGACCATTATTTGCCACATCTCCTTCAGATAGAGTTGATAAGGCTGTTAATTGTGGCCCGTGGAATGTTGACCCACTCCTCTTCAGTGGCTGTACAAAGTTAATGGATATTGGCGGGAACTGGAACACGCTGTCGTACACATCGATCCATAGCATCCCAAACATGATCAAGTGGTGACATATCTGATGAGTATGCAGTGGGAAACTGGGACATTTTCAACTTGCAGGAATTTTGTAGGTTCTCACGACATGAGAACGTGCATTATCATGCTGAAACATGAGGTGATGGCAGCGGATGAAAAGCACTACAATGGGCCTCAGTATCTTGTCACGGTATCTCTGTGCGTTCAAATTGCCGTGGATACAATTTTGGTCGTTATCCGTAGCTTATGTCTGCCCGTACCATAACCCCACTGCCACCATGGGGCACTCTGTTCACAACTTTGACATCAGCAAACCGCTCGCCCACACGACACCATACTGCCATCTGCCCAGTACAGTTGAAACCGGGATTAGTCTGTGAAGAGCACACTTCTCTAGCGTGCCAGTGGCCATTGAAGGAGAGCATTTGCCCACTGATGTTGGTTATGATGCCGAACTGCAGTCAGGTCCAGATGAGGATGATGAGCACACAGATGAGGGAAGAACACAGATGAGGGAAGAACACAGATGACCTTCCCTGAGACGATTTCTGACAGTTTGTGCAGAAATATTTTGGTTGTGCAAACCCACAGTTTCATCGGCTGGTCTCAGACGATCCCGTAGGTGAAGAAGCCAGATGTGCGGTTGTGAGGCCGGTTGGACGTACTGCCAAATTCTCTTAAATGTGGTTGGAGGTGGATTATGGTAGATAAATTAACATACAATTCTCTGGCAACAACCCTGGTGGACATTCCTGCACTCAGCATGCCAATTACACACTCCTCAAAACAAGAGACATCTGTAGCATTGTGTTGTGTGACAAAACTGCACGTTTTAGAGTGGCATTTTATTGTCACGGCATGCTGATTAATCAGCTTCTTGATGTGTCACACCTGTCAGGTGGATGGATTATCTTGGCAAAGGACAAATGCTTGTAACGGTGTTCGTCTGTTGAAGAAAGAGAGTCGGACCGAAATGCAGCGTGTTGGTTACTCATGACTTTAATGAAATTAATCGCGGTACATGAAATAACTGATACTAACTACAAAAACAACAGAACGGAACGTGAAACTAATTACAGCCTTGGTGTGATCCTGGACAACACCCTGTCGTTCTCAACCAACATCAAGGCGGTGGCCCGTTCCTGTAGGTTCATGCTCTACAACATCCGCAGAGTACGACCCTGCCTCACACAGGAAGCGGCGCAGGTCCTAATCCAGGCACTTGTCATCTCCCGTCTGGATTACTGCAACTCGCTATTGGCTGGGCTCCTGCCTGTGCCATTAAACCCCTTCAACTCATCCAGAACGCCGCAGCCCGTCTGGTGTTCAACCTTCCCAAGTTCTCTCACGTCACCCCGCTCCTCCGTTCTCTCCACTGGCTTCCAGTTGAAGCTCGCATCCGCTACAAGACCATGGTGCTTGCCTACGGAGCTGTGAGGGGAACGGCACCTCAGTACCTCCAGGCTCTGATCAGGCCCTACACCCAAACAAGGGCACTGCGTTCATCCACCTCTGGCCTGCTCGCCTCCCTACCACTGAGGAAGTACAGCTCCCGCTCAGCCCAGTCAAAGCTGTTCGCTGCTCTGGCCCCCCAATGGTGGAACAAACTCCCTCACGACGCCAGGACAGCGGAGTCAATCACCACCTTCCGGAGACACCTGAAACCCCACCACTTTAAGGAATACCTTGGATAGGATAAGTATCCCCCCCCCCCCTATAAGATTTAGATGCACTATTGTAAAGTGACTGTTCCACTGGATGTCATAAGGTGAATGCACCAATTTGTAAGTCGCTCTGGATAAGAGCGTCTGCTAAATGACTTAAATGTAAATGTAAATGTCTATCTGGTGACTACAACACAGAGACAGGAACAAACACCCACGAAATACAAAGCGAACTCAGGCTACCTAAATACGGTTCCCAATCAGAGACAACGATAAGTACCTGACTCTAAATGAGAATCGCCTCAGGCAGCCAAACCTATACCACACCCCTAATCAGCCGCGATCCCAAATAATACAAACCCCAATACGAAAACAACATATAAACCCATGTCACACCCTGGCCTACCCAAACATATAACAAAAACACAAAATACAATGACCAAGGCGTGACAGAACCCCCCCCCCCTAAGGTGCGGACTCCCGGACACACCTCAAGAGCATAGGGAGGGTCCGGGTGGGCGTCTGTCCATGGTGGCGGTTCTGGCTCGGGATGTGGACCCCACCCATTAATGTCCTAGTTCCTCCCTTCGCGTCCTGGGATAATCCACCTTCTCCGCCCCGACCATGGCCTAATAGTCCTCACCCAGATCCCCACATAACTGAGGAGCAGCTCGTGACAGAGGGGCAGCTCGGGACAGAGGGCATCTCAGGACAGAGGGGCAGCTCGGGACAGAAGCAGCCCGGGACTGAGGGGAAGCCCGATATGAGAGGAAGCCCAGTACTGAGAGGAAGTCAGTACTGAGAGGAAGCTCGGGCAGGTAGTAGGCTCCGGTAAATCCTGGCTGGCTGGCGGAACTGGAAGATTCAGGTTGACACGCAGATCTGGAAGAGACTGGTTGTCTGGCAGATCTGGAAGAGACTGGTTGTCTGGCGGCTGGGCTGACTGGGAGCACTGGCGGCGCTGGGAAGACTGGGAGCACTGGCGGCGCTGGGCAGACTGGGAGCACTGGCGGCGCTGGGCAGACTGGAGACTCCCGGCAGCACAGGAGAGGAGAAAGGCTTTGGCTGCGCTAAACAGGTGGGAGACTCCGACAGCGAAGGAGAGGAGAAAAGCACTGGCTGCGCTGAACATGTCATGCAGGTGAAAGAGGACCCAAAAGCGACTTAACAGAAACAGAGTTTATTCAAGTCCAAACAGGGAATAACAGAAATCCTCTAGTCTGTAGAGGGGAATAACAGGAGAAGCGGCCACAGACTGCAGGTCGCCGGGTAGGCGCAGGCCGTAGTTGACAGAGACACCTGCTCACACGCAGCATCTGATGAAGGCAAAAAACACGACAGGACAGGGCGATACACAATCACAGCAAAAACACGACAGGACAGGGCGATACACAATCACAGCACGGTGAATTCTAAACAAGGAACCGACAGGACAGGAACGGAACACAAAGGAATAAATAGGGACTCCAATCAGGGGAAAGGATCGGGAACAGGTGTGGGAAGACTAAATGATGATTAGGGGAATAGGAACAGCTGGGAGCAGGAACGGAACGAAGAGAGAAGAGAGAGCGAGAGAGTGAGAGAGGGAGGGGGAGAGAGAGATAGAAAGAGGGAAAGAACCTAATAAGACCAGCAGAGGGAAACGAATAGAATGGGGAGCACAGGGACAAGACATGATAATAAATGACAAACATGACAGTACCCCCCACTCACCGAGCGCCTCCTGGCGCACTCGAGAGGAATCCTGGCGGCAACGGAGGAAATCATCGATGAGTGAACGGTCCAGCACGTCCCGAGACGGAACCCAACTCCTCTCCTCAGGACCGTAACCCTCCCAATCCACTAAGTATTGGTGACCCCGTCCCCGAGAACGCATGTCCATGATCTTATGTACCTTGTAAATAGGTGCGCTCTCGACAAGGACGGGAGGGGGGAGGGAAGACGAACGGGGTGCGAAGAAAGGGCTTAACACAGGAGACATGGAAGACAGGATGGACGCGACGAAGATGTCGCGGAAGAAGCAGTCGCACAGCGACAGGATTGACGACCTGGGAGACACGGAACGGACCAATGAACCGCGGAGTCAACTTACGAGAAGCTGTCGTAAGAGGAAGGTTGCGAGTGGAAAGCCACACTCTCTGGCCGCAACAATACCTTGGACTCTTAATCCTGCGTTTATTGGCGGCTCTCACAGTCTTCCCCGCAGACAAAGGCAGACCGGTAATGAAGTCTAAGGCGATGTGAGACCATGGTCGAGAAGGAATGGGAGCGGTCTGAGACGACCGGCAGGAGGAGAGTTACCCGACTTAGTCTGCGCGCAGTCCGAACAAGCAGCCACGAAGCGGCGCGTGTCACGCTCCTGAGTCGGCCACCAAAAGCGCTGGCGAATAGACGCAAGAGTGCCTCGAACACCGGGATGACCAGCTAACTTGGCAGAGTGAGCCCACTGAAGAACAGCCAGACGAGTGGAAACAGGAACGAAAAGGAGGTTACTAGGACAAGCGCGCGGCGGCAGAGTGTGCGTGAGTGCTTGCTTAACCTGTCTTTCAATTCCCCAGACTGTTAACCCGACAACACGCCCATAAGGAAGAATCCCTCGGGATCAGTAGAAGCCACAGAAGAACTAAACAGACGGGATAAGGCATCAGGCTTGGTGTTCTTGCTACCCGGACGGTAAGAAATCACAAACTCGAAACGAGCGAAAACAACGCCCAACGAGCTTGACGGGCATTAAGTCGTTTGGCAGAACGGATGTACTCAAGGTTCTTATGGTCTGTCCAAACGACAAAAGGAACGGTCGCCCCCTCCAACCACTGTCGCCATTCGCCTAGGGCTAAGCGGATGGCGAGCAGTTCACGGTTACCCACATCATAGTTGCGCTCAGATGGCGACAGGCGATGAGAAAAATAAGCGCAAGGATGAACCTTATCGTCAGACTGGAAGCGCTGGGATAGAATGGCTCCCACGCCTACCTCTGAAGCGTCAACCTCGACAATGAATTGTCTAGTGACGTCAGGAGTAACGAGGATAGGAGCGGACGTAAACGTTCTTTTAGAAGATCAAAAGCTCCCTGGGCGGAACCGGACCACTTAAAACACGTCTTGACAGAAGTAAGAGCTGTGAGAGGGGCAGCAACTTGACCGAAATTACGAATGAAACGCCGATAGAAATTAGCGAAACCTAAAAGCGCTGCAACTCGACACGTGACCTTGGAACGGGCCAATCACTGACAGCTTGGACCTTAGCGGAATCCATCTGAATGCCTTCAGCGGAAATAACGGAACCGAGAAAAGTAACGGAGGAGACATGAAAGAGCACTTCTCAGCCTTTACGTAGAGACAATTCTCTAAAAGGCGCTGTAGAACACGTCGAACGTGCTGAACATGAATCTCGAGTGACGGAGAAAAAATCAGGATATCGTCAAGATAGACAAAAACAAAGATGTTCAGCATGTCTCTCAGAACATCATTAACTAATGCCTGAAAAACAGCTGGGCGCATTGGCGAGACCGAACGGCAGAACCCGGTACTCAAAATGCCCTAACGGAGTGTTAAACGCCGTTTTCCACTCGTCCCCCTCTCTGATGCGCACGAGATGGTAAGCGTTACGAAGGTCCAACTTAGTAAAGCACCTGGCTCCCTGCAGAATCTCGAAGGCTGATGACATAAGGGGAAGCGGATAACGATTCTTAACCGTTATGTCATTCAGCCCTCGATAATCCACGCAGGGGCGCAGAGTACCGTCCTTCTTCTTAACAAAAAAGAACCCCGCCCGGCCGGAGAAGAAGAAGGCACTATGGTACCGGCGTCAAGAGACACAGACAAATAATCCTCGAGAGCCTTACGTTCGGGAGCCGACAGAGAGTATAGTCTACCTCGAGGAGGAGTGGTCCCCGGAAGGAGATCAATACTACAATCATACGACCGGTGAGGAGGAAGGGAGTTGGCTCGGGACCGACTGAAGACCGTGCGCAGATCATGATATTCCTCCGGCACTCCTGTCAAATCGCCAGGTTCCTCCTGAGAAGTAGGGACAGAAGAAAGCGGGAGGGATGGCAGACATTAAACACTTCACATGACAAGAAACGTTCCAGGATAGGATAGAATTACTAGACCAATTAATAGAAGGATTATGACATACTAGCCAGGGATGACCCAAAACAACAGGTGTAAACGGTGAACGGAAAATCAAAAAAGAAATAGTCTCACTGTGGTTACCAGATACTGTGAGAGTTAAAGGTAGTGTCTCAAATTTGATACTGGGAAGATGACTACCATCTAAGGCAAACATGGGCGTAGGCTTGTCTAACTGTCTGAAAGGAATGTTATGTTTCGAACCCATGCTTCGTCCATGAAACAACCCTCAGCCCCAGAGTCAATCAAGGCACTGCATGTAGCACCCGAACCGGTCCAGCGTAGATGGACCGACATAAGTAGTACAAGATCTAGATGAAGAGACCTGAGTAGTAGCGCTCACCAGTAGCCCTCCGCTTACTGATGGGCTCTGGCCTCTTACTGGACATGAATTAACAAAATGTCCAGCAACTCCGCAATAGAGGCACAGGCGGTTGGTGATCCTCCGTTCCCTCTCCTTAGTCGAGATGCGAATCCCTCCCAGCTGCATGGGCTCAGTCTCAAAGCCAGAGGAGGGAGATGGTTGCGATGCGGAGCAGGGAAACACCGTTGATGCGAGCTCTCTTCCACGAGCCCGGTGACGAAGATCTACCCGTCGTTCTATGCGGATGGCGAGAGCAATCAAAGAGTCCACATCTGAAGGAACCTCCCGGGAGAGAATCTCATCCTTAACCACTGCGTGGAGTCCCTCCAGAAAACGAGCGAGCAGCGCCGGCTCGTTCCACTCACTAGAGGCAGCAAGAGTGCGAAACTCAATAGAATAATCCGTTATGGACCGTTCACCTTGGCATAAGGAAGCCAGGGCCTAGAAGCCTCCTACCAAAAACTGAACGGTCAAAAACCCGAATCATCTCCTCTTTAAAGTTCTGGAACTTGTTAGAGCAATCAGCCCTTGCCTCCCAGATAGCTGTGCCCCATTCTCGAGCCCGGCCAGTAAGGAGTGAAATGACGTAAGCAACCCGAGCTCTCTCTCTAGAGTATGTGTTGGGTTGGAGAGAGAACACAATCTCACACTGCGTGAGAAAGGAGCGGCACTCAGTGGGCTGCCCGGAGTAGCAAGGTGGGTTATTAACCCTAGGTTCTGGAGGCTCGGCAGGCCAGGAAGTAACAGGTGGCACGAGACGTAGACTCTGGAACTGTCCAGAGAGGTCGGAAACCTGAGCGGCCAGGTTCTCCACGGCATGGCGAGCAGCAGACAATTCCTGCTCGTGTCTGCCGAGCATGGCTCCTTGGATCTCGACGGCAGTGTAACGAGCGTCTGAAGTCGCTGGGTCCATTCCTTGGTCGGTTCCTTCTGTCATGCAGGTGAAAGAGGACCCAAAAGCGACTTAACAGAAACAGAGTTTATTCAAGTCAAACAGGGAATAACACAAATCCTCTAGTCTGTAGAGTCAAACAGGAATAACAGGAGAAGCGGCCACAGACTGCAGGAATAACAGGTAGCGCAGGCCGTAGTTGACAGGTAGAGACACCTGCTCACACGCAGCATCTGATGAAGGCAAAAACCTGACAGGACAGGCATACACAATCACAGAAAAACACGACAGGACAGGGCGATACACAATCACAGCACGGTGAATTCTAAACAAGGAACCGACAGGACAGGAGCGAACACAAAGGAATAAATAGGGACTCCAATCAGGGGAAAGGATCGGGAACAGGTGTGGGAAGACTAAATGATTGATTAGGGGAATAGGAACAGCTGGGAGCAGGAACGGAACGATAGAGAGAAGAGCGAGAGAGTGAGAGAGGAGGGG
>NW_025750762.1:5000-17810 GCF_021184085.1 Oncorhynchus gorbuscha | reverse complement strand
CACCTTTATTTAACCAGGTAGGCTAGTTGAGAACACCTTTATTTAACCAGGTAGGCTAGTTGAGAACACCTTTATTTAACCAGGTAGGCTAGTTGAGAACACCTTTATTTAACCAGGTAGGCCAGTTGAGAACACCTTTATTTAACCAGGTAGGCTAGTTGAGAACACCTTTATTTAACCAGGTAGGCCAGTTGAGAACACCTTTATTTAACCAGGTAGGCCAGTTGAGAACCAGTTATCATTTACAATACACTGGCCTAAGATAAAGCAAAGCAGTTATACAAACAACAATACAGAGTTACATTTTATGGAATAAATAAACATAAGAAACACAACACAATAGAGAAAATATTAAAGTCTATATACAGTGTTTGCAAATGGCGGAGGAGGTATTGCAATAAATAGGCCATAATAGCAAAGTAATTACAATTTAGCAGATTAACACTGGAGTGATAGATGAGCAGATGATGATGATGTATAAGTAGTGATACTGGTGTGCAAAAAAAATAAAAACAGTATGGGGGATGAGGTAGGTAGATTGGGTGGGCTATTTACAGATGGGCTGGGTGTACAGCTGCAGCGATCGGTTAGCTGCTCAGATAGCTGACGTTTAAAGTTAGTGAGGGAAATAAAAGTCTCCAGCTTCAGTGATTTTTGCAATTAGTTCCAGTCAGTGGCAGCAGAGAACTGAAGGAAAGGCAGCCAAAGGGAGGTGTTGGCTTTGGGCATGACCAGTGATGGTGTAATGATGGTGACCGGTGTGCATAATGAAGGAGACGCGGGAGCAGGCGTGACACCCATAATGACAAGCAAAAAAAAACAGAAATACCACATTTACATTTAATACCTGTATTTACATAATCACACACACACCCGTTTATTTGCATAATTATGCACGCCCCCTTATTTACATAATTATTCGCCCCCCCCTTTATTTACACAATTATTCACACCCCTTTATTTACATAATTATTCAGACCCTTTGCTATGAGACTTGAGCTCTGGTGCATCCTGTTTCCATTGATCATCATTGAGATGTTTCTACAACTTGATTGGAGTCCACCTGTGGTAAATACAATTGATTACATGATTTGGAAAGGCACACACTGTCTGTATAAATGTTCCACAGTGCTGACAGTGCATGTCAGAACAAAAACAAGCCATGAGGTCGAAAGAACTGTCCTAGAGCCCAGAACAGGATTGTGTTGAGGCACAGATCTGGGGAAGGGTACCAAAACATTTCTGCAGCATTGAAGGTCCCCAAGAACGCAGTGGCCTCCATCATTCTTAAATGGAAGAAGTTCGAACCACCAAGACTCTTCCTAGAACTGTCCGCCCGGTCAAACTGACCAATCGGGGAGAAGGGGCCTTGGTCAGGGAGGTGACTGGAGAACCTGATGGTCACTCTGACAGAGCTCCAGAGTTACTCTGTGGAGATGAGAGAACCTTCCAGAAGGACAGCCATCTCTGTAGCACTCTACCAATCAGGCCTTTATGGTAGAATGACCATATTGAAGCCACTCTCAGTAAAAGGCACATGACAGCCCGCTTGGAGTTTGCTAAAAGGCACCTAAAGGACTCCTCAGATGACGAGAAACAAGATTCTCTGGTCTGATGAAACCATGATTGGAACTCTTGGCCTGAATGCCAAGCGTCACGTCTGGATGAAACCTGGCACCATCCCTACGGTGAAGCATGGTGGTGGCAGCATCATGCTGTGGGGATGTTTTTCAGTGGCAGGGAACGGGAGACTAGTCAGGGTCGTGGGAAAGATGAACGGAGCAAAGTACAGAGAGATCCTTGGTGAAACCAGGACCTCAGACTGGGCCGAAGGACTCAGACTGGGGTGAAGGTTCACATTCCTGCAGGACAACGACCCTAAACACACAGCCAAGACAACGCAGGTGTGGCTTCGGGACAAGTCTCTGAATGTCCTTGAGTGGCCCAGCCAGAGCCCGGACTTGAACCCGATCTAACATCTCTGGAGAGACCTGAAAATAACTGTGCAGCGACGCTTCCTATCCAACCTGACAGAGTTTGAGAGGATCTGCAAAGAACAATGGGAGAAACTCCCCCAAAACAGGTGTGCCAAGTATCATACCCAAGAAGACTCCAGGCTGTAATCGCTGCCGAAGGTGCTTTCAACAAAGTACTAAGTAAAGGGTCTGAATACTTATGTAAATATGATATGGTTTAAAAAAAAATCTTTAATATTTAATAATATTTGCTTAAAGTTTCTCATTATGGGGTTTTGTGGTTTCATTATGGGGTATTGTGATGTCATTATGGGGTATTGTGATGTCATTATGGGGTATTGTGGTTTCATTATGGGGTATTGTGATGTCATTATGGGGTATTGTGATGTCATTATGGGGTATTGTGATGTCATTATGGGGTATTGTGATGTCATTATGGGGTATTGTGTGTACATTGATAAGGACACATTTTATTTCATCAATCAAGGCTGTAACGTAACAAAATGTGGAAGTAGGGGCATGAATACTTTCAAAATGAACTGTATCTTATATTGTTACTGTTTAGAGTGTGTAATGCTGTAACCCTCCCCCTGCAGTGTGTAGTGTTGTAGTATCTGTAACCCCTCCCGTGCCTCAGTGCGTAGTGTGTAGTGTGTGCAGTGTGTAGTGTAGTGTCACTACCTTCTTGTTGTAGTATCTGTAACCCTCCCCCGTGCCTCAGTGGTGTGCAGTGTAGTGTGCAGTGTGTAGTGTGTAGTGTCACTACCTTCTTGTTGCAGTATCTTTAACCCCTCCCGTGCCTCAGTGTGCAGATCCTTCTAGGGTACTGAGGGCGACTGCCCTCGATGAACACATTCTCCTGGTAGTGTGAGGAGGAGGCTGTGTAGTGAACTGTCAACCTCTTCTGCTCATCCTGACCCTTAGGACCAGCTAGAGACAGAGAGAGAGAGAGACAGAGAGAGAGAGAGAGACAGAGAGAGAGAGAGAGACAGAGAGAGAGAGAGAGAGTTTAATAACAATGTATTGATCACCAAGAGATTGCGTTATCCAACATCTCTCTATATATACAGTTAATTTACAAATAAATTCATTAAAAATCCTATAATGTGATTTTCTGGATTTTTTTTCTTCTCATTTTGTCTGTCATAGTTGAAGTGTACCTATGATGAAAATTACAGGCCTCTCTCATCTTTTTAAGTAGGAGAACTTGCACAATTGGTGGCTGACTAAATACTTTTTGCCCCACTGTATATACCTTTGAAGTTGGAAGTTTACATACACTTAGGTTGGAGTCATTAACTCGTTTTTCAACAACTCCACAAGTGTACCTGTGGATGTATTTCGAGGTCTACCTTCAAACTCAGTGCCTCTTTGCTTGACATCATGGTAAAATCTATGGTAAAATCTATGTATGGTGCTGTTGAGAAGGATAACATATATACAGTTGAAGTTTACATACACTTAGGTTGGAGTCATTAAAACTTGTTTTTCAACCACTCCACAAATGTCTTGTCAACAAATTTTGGTCCAATCCTTTACATTTACATTTACATTTTTTACATTTACATTTTAAGTCATTTAGCAGACGCTCTTATCCAGAGCGACTTACAAATTGGTGCATTCCTCCTGACAGAGCTGGTGTAACTGAGTCAGGTTTGTAGGCCTCCTTGCTCGCACAGGCCTTTTCAGTTCAGTCCACAAATGTTCTATGGGATTGAGGTCAGGGCTTGGTGATGGCCACTCCAATACCTTGACTTTGCTGTTCTTAAGCCATTTTGCCACAACTTTGGAAGTATGCTTGGGGTCATTGTCCATTTGGAAGACCCATTTGCGACCAAGCTTTAACTTCCTGACTGATGTCTTGAGATCTTGTTTCAATATATATATATATATGTTATCCATTTCCTCAACAACCACATATATCCCATAAATCAAACAGGGATTTGTGACTGAGGTCAGCTGGGCTCTTGGTTGGGATTTGGTCTGGAACCAGCAACCCTGCAGTTACAAGCCAAGTGCCCCTGTGCCATAAAGACTCAGACCTCTTGGTAGACCTTGTTATATGCTCACACACAGAGGCACCCTACACAGTGGTGTGACTGCTTTCTGGTCAGTGACTGGCAACAGGACCTGTATAACAGTGACTGGCAACAGGACCTGTATAACAGTGACTGGCAACAGGACCTGTATAACAGTGACTGGCAACAGGACCTGTATAACAGTGACTGGCAACAGGACCTGTATAACAGTGACTGGCAACAGGACCTGTATAACAGTGACTGGCAACAGGACCTGTATAACAGTGACTGGCAACAGGACCTGTATAACAGTGACTGGCAACAGGACCTGTATAACAGTGACTGGCAACAGGACATTAATACAGTGATCAACAGGCCCTGTAACAGTGACTGAGAGCAACAGGACCTGTATAACAGTTTCTGGTCTTTAAGGACCCAATAACCAGATCACTTCAACTGCTCCCCTGTATCCTCCAGTGTTTCTCCTGGCAAGACCTGTATCCCAGTTCTCCTCCCTCAACAGGACCTCCCCTATAACAGTGACTGGCCAGGACCTGTATAACTCCTCCCTCGTTCAACAGGACCTTTCAGTGACTGGCAACACATTGTCATTAATACAATCATTAGAGCCCTGTAACATCCTGAGAGTTAATCAGACCAGACTGACTCCCTTTCCTGCTATTCACCAATTCCACCCAATACCAGATCCTTCCTGCTCCTCTCTCTTGTCTCTCTCCCTCTCGTTCTCCTCTTCGTTCTCCTCCCTCTCCGTTCTCCTCCCTCTCGTTCTCCTTTTCATTCTCTCCTTCTCTTATCTCTCCTTTCCTCCTCTTCGTCTCTCCTCTCTCCTTCTCTCCTCTCTCTCTCTCTCTCCTATCTTCTCTCTCCTTTCTCCATATCTCTCTCTCTTTCCTCTATCCTCACCATCTTTCTCTCCTTCTCTCCATATCTCTCTCTCTCTCTCTCTCTCTCTCTTCTCTCTCTCCATATCTCTCTCTCTCTCTCTCTCTCTCTCTCAATTCTCAATTTCTCTCCATATCTCTTATTCTCTCTCTCTTCATATGTCTCATTGCCAAAGCAATGCAAATATCTCTCTCTCTCTCTCTCTCTTCATTCTCTCTTCTCCTCTCTCTCTCTCTCTCTCTCTCTCTCTCTCTGTCTCTCAGTATTTGTTTGGAGGGACAATGATATCTCTTTCCATCACCTGGTATCACTTGTTCCTTCTGTTCCATCACTAGTCTCTCTCTCTGTTTCACCTTGTCTAGGTATCTCTATGTTCCATCACTAGCCTGTCTAGGTCTCTCTCTGTTCCATCACTAGTCTGTCTAGGTATCTCTTTGTTCCATCACTAGTCTGTCTAGGTATCATCTGTTCCATCACTAGCCTGTCTAGGTATCTCTCTGTTCCATCACTAGTCTCTAGGTATCTCTGTTCCATCACTAGCCTGTCTCTCTCTCTCTCTCCATCACTAGTCTCGAGGTATCTCTCTGTTCCATCACTAGTCTCTCTAGGTATCTCTCTGTTCCATCACTAGTCACCAGGTATCTCTCTGTTCCATCACTAGTCTCTCTTGGTATCTCTCTGTTCCATCACTAGTCTCTCTAGGTATCTCTCTGTTCCATCACTAGTCACCAGGTATCTCTCTGTTCCATCACTAGTCTCTAGGTATCTCTCTGTTCCATCACTAGCCTGTCTAGGTATCTCTCTGTTCCATCACTAGTCTCTAGGTATCTCTCTGTTCCATCACTAGCCTGTCTAGGTATCTCTCTGTTCCATCACTAGCCTGTCTAGGTATCTCTCTGTTCCATCACTAGTCTCTCTAGGTATCTCTCTGTTCCATCACTAGTCACCAGGTATCTCTCTGTTCCATCACTAGTCTCTCCAGGTATCTCTCTGTTCCATCACTAGTCACCAGGTATCTCTCTGTTCCATCACCAGTCTCTCCAGGTATCTCTCTGTTCCATCACTAGTCTCTCTTGGTATCTCTCTGTTCCATCACTAGTCTCTAGGTATCTCTCTGTTCCATCACTAGTCTCTCTTGGTATCTCTCTGTTCCATCACTAGTCTCTCTTGGTATCTCTCTGTTCCATCACTAGTCACCAGGTATCTCTCTGTTCCATCACTAGTCTCTCTTGGTATCTCTCTGTTCCATCACCAGTCTCTCTTGGCGTGTGAGTATCATTGGTCTCTCACCACACGCTCAATGTTTGAGGAACACGCCAATTGAATTTGCATGTGTGTGTGTGTGTGTATTTTTAGTGACCATCTGCTCGGCAGACTTTCCGGTCTTCGCCATCTCAGAGAGCTAACCCTGGATTGGCTACTCCCTGGTGTATCTCACCGCAGGTAGTCCATACGGAAGGAGATAATCTGGACTGGCCTGGTGCAGCACCCCACTTGGCACCCTATTCCCTATAGTGCACTAGAGCCCATAAGGCCCTGGTCTGAAGTAGTGCACTACATAGGGAATAGGGTGCCATTTTGAGACACAGATCTGTAATGGTTCTAAGATAAACATACTGCTGCCTTCTTAAGTAGTGAGGAGACAGAGAGGTTAGAGTAGTGAGGAGACAGAGAGGTTAGAGTAGTGAGGAGACAGAGAGGTTAGAGTAGCGAGGAGACGGAAAGGTTAGAGTAGCGAGGAGACGGAAAGGTTAGAGTAGCGAGGAGACGGAGAGGTTAGAGTAGCGAGAAGACGGAGAGGTTAGAGTAGTGAGGAGTCAGAGAGGTTAGAGTAGCGAGAAGACGGAGAGGTTAGAGTAGTGAGGAGACAGAGAGGTTAGAGTAGTGAGGAGACAGAGAGGTTAGAGTAGCGAGGAGACGGAGAGGTTAGAGTAGCGAGAAGACGGAGAGGTTAGAGTAGCGAGGAGACGGAGAGGTTAGAGTAGCGAGGAGACGGAGAGGTTAGAGAAGCGAGGAGTCGGAGAGGTTAGAGTAGCGAGGAGACGGAGAGGTTAGAGAAGAGAAGACGGAGAGGTTAGGGTAGCGAGGAGACGGAAAGGTTAGAGTAGCGAGAAGACTGAGAGGTTAGAGTAGCGAGAAGACGGAGAGGTTAGAGTAGCGAGGAGACGGAGAGGTTAGAGTAGCGAGGAGACGGAGAGGTTAGAGTAGCGAGGAGACAGAGAGGTTAGAGTAGTGAGGAGACAGAGAGGTTAGAGTAGTGAGGAGACAGAGAGGTTAGAGTAGCGAGAAGACGGAGAGGTTAGAGTAGTGAGGAGACAGACAGGTTGACTCTACTGCTGGGTAGTTTGGTTGACTCTACTGCTGGGTTGTTTGGTTGACTCTACTGCTGGGTTGTTTGGTTGACTCTACTACTGGGTTGTTTGGTTGACTCTACTACTGGGTTGTTTGGTTGACTCTACTACTGGGTTGTTTGGTTGACTCTACTGCTGGGTTGTTTGGTTGACTCTACTACTGGGTTGTTTGGTTGACTCTACTACTGGGTTGTTTGGTTGACTCTACTACTGGGTTGTTTGGTTGACTCTACTACTGGGTTGTTTGGTTGACTCTACTGGGTTGTTTGGTTGACTCTACTACTGGGTTGTTTGGTTGACTCTACTACTGGGTTGTTTGGTTGACTCTACTACTGGGTTGTTTGGTTGACTCTACTGGGTTGTTTGGTTGACTCTACTGGGTTGTTTGGTTGACTCTACTGGGTTGTTTGGTTGACTCTACTGCTGGGTTGTTTGGTTGACTCTACTACTGGGTTGTTTGGTTGACTCTACTACTGGGTTGTTTGGTTGACTCTACTACTGGGTTGTTTGGTTGACTCTACTACTGGGTTGTTTGGTTGACTCTACTGCTGGGTTGTTTGGTTGACTCTACTACTGGGTTGTTTGGTTGACTCTACTACTGGGTTGTTTGGTTGACTCTACTACTGGGTTGTTTGGTTGACTCTACTACTGGGTTGTTTGGTTGACTCTACTGGGTTGTTTGGTTGACTCTACTACTGGGTTGTTTGGTTGACTCTACTACTGGGTTGTTTGGTTGACTCTACTACTGGGTTGTTTGGTTGACTCTACTGGGTTGTTTGGTTGACTCTACTGGGTTGTTTGGTTGACTCTACTACTGGGTTGTTTGGTTGACTCTACTACTGGGTTGTTTGGTTGACTCTACTGCTGGGTTGTTTGGTTGACTCTACTACTGGGTTGTTTGGTTGACTCTACTACTGGGTTGTTTGGTTGACTCTACTACTGGGTTGTTTGGTTGACTCTACTACTGGGTTGTTTGGTTGACTCTACTGGGTTGTTTGGTTGACTCTACTACTGGGTTGTTTGGTTGACTCTACTACTGGGTTGTTTGGTTGACTCTACTACTGGGTTGTTTGGTTGACTCTACTGGGTTGTTTGGTTGACTCTACTGGGTTGTTTGGTTGACTCTACTGCTGGGTTGTTTGGTTGACTCTACTACTGGGTTGTTTGGTTGACTCTACTACTGGGTTGTTTGGTTGACTTTACTGCTGGGTTGTTTGGTTGACTCTACTGCTGGGTTGTTTGGTTGACTTTACTGCTGGGTTGCAGGTGTTGGCTGGTTTTCTTGAGAGAATCAGAGCCCTGAACCATCAGAGAATCAGAGCCCTGAACCATGAGCGAATCAGAGCCCTGAACCATGAGCGAATCAGAGCCCTGAACCATCAGAGAATCAGAACCCTGAACCATCAGAGAATCAGAGCAAATTCTTATTTACAATGACGGCCTACCCTAACCAGGACGGACAAGCCCGGACAAACCCTAACCAGGACGGGAGGGAGGGAGGGAGAGGGAGAGAGAGGGAGGGAGAGAGAGGGAGAGAGAGAGAGATGTTTAACTTAGATAGAAAGAACTTAAGCCCTACTTTCACTCTCTCTCTCTTTTTCTCTCACCCATCGTTCTATCTAAAAAGGGTTTCAGACCAGACCAGTCTTCCTCCACTACTGCTGCAGAACCAATCAGATCAGACCAGTCTTCCTCCTCTGCTCCTGCAGAACCAATCAATACCACTCCACTGACTTCCCTGATTGTCTTACACCTGACTTTACTAACACATCTCCTCATGGAAGAGAGAGAGAGAAACGAACATGGGAAAAGATTCACAAACTAATCTCCCATTCCACAACCCTCCAAATACAAGAGAGAGAGAGACAGAACAAGAGAGAGAGAGAGAGGGAGGAGAGAGAGAACAAGAGGTGGAGAGGGGAGAGAGAGACGGAGAACAAAAGGGAGAGAGATGCCAAATAAGATAGAGGGAGACAGAGAGGAAGAAAGAAAGAAAGAAAGGAAGAAAGAAAAAAAGAAAGAAAGGAAGGAAGGAAGGAAGGAAGGAAGGAAGGAAGGAAGGAAGGAAGGAAGGAAGGAAGGAAGGAAGGAAGGAAGAAAAAAAGAAAGGAAGGAAGGAAAGAAGGAAAGAAGGAAAGGAGAAAAGAGAGCGGGAGCTATTTCTACCCTGTGCAGACTGTGGCTATGTTTACATCTCTGTGTGCCTGCGTGGCATTTCAGGGTGCTGTTGTTTCCCTGTCTTCCCTCTGCCTAGTTAACTCCTACCAGCTCACACTGATCCTGAATGGGCCGAGAGAAGGGATTACACATACAGTCTCTACAAGAATATCCATCGTTTTAATGGTTGTAAATGGTTTGTTACAGGATAACATCGTTTGCAGAATGAGTTTTACTTTCGCGTTAGGAAAACTGTTTCTGGCCTGTGAACATGGGGAAGATTGAATGTATTGACGGTTAAGGAGAAGTCTGAGATTCGATAAACATTGGCTTTGGGTTTTAATCCTAAACAATACGTTCAACAGTGATGCTGTCGTCCAGAAGGTGAGGTCAGTACCGGTGCTTCAAAGCTGAGACTGAAGAACAGCTTCTATCTCAAGGCCATCAGACTGTTAAACAGCCACCACTAACTCAGAGAGGCTGCTGCCTACATACAGACTACACTACCCCTATACCATCAGACTGTTAAACAGCCACCACTAACTCAGAGAGGCTGCTGCCTACATACAGACTACACTACCCCTATACCATCAGACTGTTAAACAGCCACCACTAACTCAGAGAGGCTCTATGTTGAGACCCAATCACTGGCCACTTTAATAAATGGATCGCTGACCACTTTAATAAATGGATCACTAGTCACTTTAATAAATGGATCACTGGCCACTTTAATAAATGGATCGCTGACCACTTTAATAAATGGATCACTGACCACTTTAATAAATGGATCACTGGCCACTTTAATAAATGGATCGCTGACCACTTTAATAAATGGATCACTAGTCACTTTAATAAATGGATCACTGGCAACTTTAATAAATGGATCACTAGTCACTTTAATAAATGGATCACTAGTCACTTTAATAAATGGATCACTGGCCACTTTAATAAATGGATCACTAGTCACTTTAGTAAATGGATCACTGGCCACTTTAATAAATGGATCACTAGTCACTTTAATAAATGGATCACTAGTCACTTTAATAAATGGATCACTAGTCACTTTAATAAATGGATCACTGACCACTTTAATAAATGGATCACTAGTCACTTTAATAAATGGATCACTAGTCACTTTAATAAATGGATCACTAGTCACTTTAATAAATGGATCACTAGTCACTTTAATAAATGGATCACTAGTCACTTTAATAAATGGATCACTAGTCACTAGTAAATGGATCACTAGCCACTTTAATAAATGGATCACTAGTCACCCCCACACACATTTCTCACAGACAGACATTTCTCACAGACAGACATTTCTTCACAGACAGACATTTCTTCACAGACAGACATTTCTTCACAGACAGACATCTCTCACAGACAGACATTTCTTCACAGACAGACATTTCTTCACAGACAGACATTTCTTCACAGACAGACATCTCTCACAGACAGACATTTCTTCACAGACAGACATTTCTTCACAGACAGACATTTCTTCACAGACAGACATTTCTTCACAGACAGACATTTCTTCACAGACAGACATTTCTTCACAGACAGACATCTCTCACAGACAGACATTTCTTCACAGACAGACATTTCTTCACAGACAGACATCTCTCACAGACAGACATTTCTTCACAGACAGACATTTCTTCACAGACAGACATTTCTTCACAGACAGACATTTCTTCACAGACAGACATTTCTTCACAGACAGACATCTCTCACAGACAGACATTTCTTCACAGACAGACATTTCTTCACAGACAGACATTTCTTCACAGACAGACATCTCTCACAGACAGACATTTCTTCACAGACAGACATCTCTCACAGACAGACATTTCTTCACAGACAGACATCTCTCACAGACAGACATTTCTTCACAGACAGACATCTCTCACAGACAGACATTTCTTCACAGACAGACATCTCTCACAGACAGACATTTCTTCACAGACAGACATCTCTCACAGACAGACATTTCTTCACAGACAGACATCTCTCACAGACAGACATCTCTCACAGACAGACATTTCTTCACAGACAGACATCTCTCACAGACAGACATTTCTTCACAGACAGACATCTCTCACAGACAGACATTTCTTCACAGACAGACATCTCTCACAGACAGACATCTCTCACAGACAGACATTTCTTCACAGACAGACATCTCTCACAGACAGACATTTCTTCACAGACAGACATCTCTCACAGACAGACATTTCTTCACAGACAGACATCTCTCACAGACAGACATTTCTTCACAGACAGACATCTCTCACAGACAGACATTTCTTCACAGACAGACATCTCTCACAGACAGACATTTCTTCACAGACAAGTCGTCTCTTGTTCTTGTAAATCTTTTCAGCCTTTTTTCTTCTGGATACATCTATTCATGAGGCCCGAGGAAGATAAAAGTCAGGAGAAACCATCACATGGTTTAGGTTTAAATGTGTTAGAGGTTTGTCAACGTGACTCGTGTATTTCTGAGAAGTGAGGACAGGAAGCGGTGAAAGCACACCAAGTCTTTCAATGGTCCCGAGGCTCTGCTTCGGTCGGCACCTGCAGGGTAAATGTAGGACTGGAAAGATCATTGAAGTGATCAGAGTCACACCAACCACATTATCTATGAACTGACAATGTCTGTGTTCTAGGGGATGGGATGGGAAACACACACGCACACACGCACACACACACACACACACACACACACACACACACACACACACACACACACACACACACACACACACACACACACACACACACACACACACACACACACACACACACACACACACACACACACACACACATTATAGGCTAGCTATAAGCACAGAGAGAGAATCTGGACGCACATTTTAACTCACTGACAATAAAGATAAAACACATAAAACCCCAGGTAAAAGAAACTAGGTGTTATTTTAGATTCTGAAACACATTAGGAATGAATTAAACACCTGGGGAACATTGCCAAGCTGCGGCCGCTTCTCTCTCAGGCTGATACAGAGAGACTCATCCATATTAGTCACATGTAGTAGAACGTGTTAAAGCTACTTTATCTGGTATTCCTGATGGTTTTTACACTCTCAGGCTGATACAGAGAGACTCATCCATATTAGTCACATGTAGTAGAATGTGTTAAAGCTACTTTATCTGGTATTCCTGATGGTTTTTACACTCTCAGGCTGATACAGAGAGACTCATCCATATTAGTCACATGTAGTAGAACGTGTTAAAGCTACTTTATCTGGTATTCCTGATGGTTTTTACACTCTCAGGCTGATACAGAGAGACTCATCCATATTAGTCACATGTAGTAGAACGTGTTAAAGCTACTTTATCTGGTATTCCTGATGGTTTTTACACTCTCAGGCTGATACA
>NW_025750761.1:0-17813 GCF_021184085.1 Oncorhynchus gorbuscha | reverse complement strand
TCAGTAGTTATATACAGGGTCAGTTCCAGGGTCAGTAGATATATAGAGGAACAGTTCCAGGATCAGTAGCTATATACAGGGTCAGTAGCTATATACAGGGTCAGTAGATATATACAGGGTCAGTAGATATATACAGAAACAGTTCCAGGGTCAGTAGCTATATACAGGGTCAGTAGATATATACAGTAGATATAGATATATACAGGGTCAGTAGATATATACAGGGTCAGTAGATATATACAGGGACAGTAGTTACATACAGGGTCAGTAGATATATACAGGGTCAGTAGATATATACAGGGACAGTAGTTACATACAGGGTCAGTAGATATATACAGGGTCAGTAGCTATATACAGGGACAGTTCCAGGGTCAGTAGTTATATACAGGGTCAGTTCCAGGGTCAGTAGATATATAGAGGAACAGTTCCAGGATCAGTAGCTATATACAGGGTCAGTAGCTATATACAGGGTCAGTAGATATATACAGGGTCAGTAGATATATACAGAAACAGTTCCAGGATCAGTAGCTATATACAGGGTCAGTAGATATATACAGGAACAGTTCCAGGATCAGTAGCTATATACAGGGTCAGTAGTTATATACAGGAACAGTTCCAGGATCAGTAGCTATATACAGGGTCCGTAGTTATATACAGGGACAGTTCTAGGGTCAGTAGATATATACAGGGACAAGTCTGTGGGTCAGTAGTTATATACAGGGACAGTTCCAGGGTCAGTAGATATATACAGGAGCAAAGTTCCAGGGCTCTAGTTATATACAGGGTCAGTAGATATATACAGGTTCAGTAGATATATACAGTAGATATATATATATATATATATATATATATATATATATATACAGGGACAGTTCCAGGGTCAGAAGTTATATACAGGTCAGTAGTTATATACAGGACAGTTCCAGGGTCAGTAGCTATATACAGGGTCAGTAGCTATATACAGGGACAGTTCCAGGTCAGCAGTTATATACAGGGTCAGTTCCAGGGTCAGTAGATATATACAGGGTGAGTAGCTATATACAGGGTCAGTAGTTATATACAGGGACAGTTCCAGGGTCAGTATTTATATACAGGGTCAGTAGCTATATACAGGGTCAGTAGTTATATACAGGGACAGTTCCAGGGTCAGTAGTTATATACAGGGTCAGTAGTTATATATACAGGGTCAGTACATATATACAGGACTGTTCCAGGGTCAGTAGTTATATACAGGGTCAGTAGATATATAAAGGACAGTTCCAGGGTCAGTAGTTATATACAGGGACAGTTCAAACAGTAGTTATATACAGGGACAGTTCCAGGGTCAGTAGTTAAATACAGGGTCAGTAGAAGTTATATACAGGGTCAGTAGATATATACAGTAGATATATATATATACAGGGACAGTTCCAGGGTCAGTAGTTATATACAGGGTCAGTAGCTATATACAGGGACAGTTCCAGGGGTCAGTTTCAGGTCAGAAACTATATACAGGGACAGTTCCAGGTCAGTAGTTATATAGGGTCAGTAGATATATACAGGGTCAGTAGTTATATACAGGGTCAGTAGATATATACAGGGTCAGTAGATACATACAGGGTCAGTAGTTATATACAGGGTCAGTAGATATATACAGGGTCAGTAGATATATACAGGACAGTAGATATATACAGGGACAGTTCCAGGGTCAGTAGTTATATACAGGGTCAGTAGATATATACAGGGTCAGTAGATATATACAGGACAGTTCCAGGGTCAGTAGTTATATACAGGGTCAGTAGCTATATACAGGGTCAGTTCCAGGTCAGTAGCTATATACAGGGTCAGTAGATATATACAGTAGATATAGATATATACAGGGTCAGTAGATATATACAGGGTCAGTAGATATATACAGGGACAGTAGTTACATACAGGGTCAGTAGATATATACAGGGTCAGTAGATATATACAGGGACAGTAGTTACATACAGGGTCAGTAGATATACAGGGTCAGTAGCTATATACAGGACAGTTCCAGGTCAGTAGTTATATACAGGGTCAGTTCCAGGTCAGTAGATATATAGAGGAACAGTTCCAGGATCAGTAGCTAGTATACAGGGTCAGTAGCTATATACAGGGTCAGTAGATATATACAGGGGTCAGTAGATATATACAGAAACAGTTCCAGGATCAGCTATATACAGGTCAGTAGATATATACAGGAACAGTTCCAGGATCAGTAGCTATATACAGGGTCAGTAGTTATATACAGGAACAGTTCCAGGATCAGTAGCTATATACAGGGTCCGTAGTTATATACAGGGACAGTTCCAGGGTCAGTAGATATATACAGGGACAGTTCCAGGTCAGTAGTTATATACAGGGTCAGTAGTTATATACAGGGACAGTTCCAGGGTCAGTAGCTATATACAGGGTCAGTAGCCATACAGGACAGTTCCAGGGTCAGTAGTTATATACAGGGTCAGTTCCAGGGTCAGTAGATATATACAGGGTGAGTAGCTATATACAGGGCTCAGTAGTTATATATGGACAGTTCCAGGGTCAGTATTTATATACAGGGTCAGTAGCTATATACAGGGTCAGTAGTTATATACAGGGACAGTTCCAGGGTCAGTAGTTATATACAGGTCAGTAGTTATATACAGGGTCAGTACATATATACAGGGACTGTTCCAGGGTCAGTAGTTATATACAGGGGTCAGTAGATATATAAAGGACAGTTCCAGGGTCAGTAGTTATATACAGGGACAGTTCCGGGGTCAGTAGTTATATACAGGGACAGTTCCAGGGTCAGTAGTTAAACACAGGGTCAGTAGTTATATAGGGTCAGTAGATATATACAGTAGATATATATATACAGGGACAGTTCCAGGGTCAGAAGGCTACAGGGTCAGTAGCTAAGGCTAGACAGTTCCAGGGTCAGTTCTTTAGGTCAGAAACTATATATACAGGACAGTTCCAGGGTCAGTAGTTATATACAGGGTCAGTAGATATATACAGGGTCAGTAGTTATATACAGGTTCAGTAGATATATACAGGGTCAGTAGTTATATACAGGGTCAGTAGTTATATACAGGGTCAGTAGATATATACAGGGTCAGTAGATATATACAGGGACAGTAGATATATACAGGGACAGTTCCAGGGTCAGTAGTTATATACAGGGTCAGTAGTTATATACAGGGTCAGTAGATATATACAGGGACAGTTCCAGGGTCAGTAGTTATATACAGGGTCAGTAGCTATATACAGGGACAGTTCCAGGGTCAGTAGTTATATACAGGGACAGTTCCAGGGTCAGTAGTTATATACATGGACAGTTCCAGGGTCAGTAGTTATATACAGAGTCAGTAGTTATATACAGGGTCAGTAGATATATACAGTAGATATATATATATATACAGGGACAGTTCCAGGGTCAGTAGTTATATACAGGGTCAGTAGTTATATAGAGGGTCAGTAGATATATACAGGGACAGGTCCAGGGTCAGTAGTTATATACAGGGTCAGTAGTTATATACAGGGTCAGTAGATATATACAGTAGATATAGATATATACAGGGACAGTTCCAGGGTCAGTAGATATATACAGGGACAGTTCTAGGTCAGTAGATATATACAGGGACAGTTCCAGGGTCAGATATACAGGGACAATTCCAGGGTCAGTAGTTATTTACAGGGTCAGTAGTTATATACAGGTCAGTAGATATATACAGGGTTAGTTCCAGGTCAGTAGCTATATACAGGGACAGCTCCAGGTCAGTAGTTATATACAGGGACAGTTCCAGGGTCAGTAGATAGAGACAGGACAGTTCCAGGGTCAGTAGCTATATGTGTGTGTAGGCTACTGTGAATGTGAGCGAGTGACACTGTGAACAGGGACGAGGAGGGAGAGACGAGAGACAGCAACTAACCGGTTCACGGACGGTGTCGACGAATAGCTACTATAGCTCAGTTACCCATCATCCTTTATGATTACGTAGTACCTGTCTCTCACTGGGCATCAGAACGGGTGAAGCTGCAGTAGTTAAGGCACTCGTCCTGCACAGGTTTCAGATCGAGTCCCGGGTTTCAGATCGAGTCCCGGGTATTCAAGGAACATGTGGATCTGCGAAGACCTCTATTCCCTGCTCGCAAGACAGTAGTCATACAGTATATCAGTCATACAGTACAGTAGTCATACAGTATATCAGTCATACAGTATATCAGTCATACAGTACAGTAGTCATACAGTATATCAGTCATACAGTACAGTAGTCATACAGTATATCAGTCATACAGTATATCAGTCATACAGTACAGTAGTCATACAGTATATCAGTCATACAGTATATCAGTCATACAGTACAGTAGTCATACAGTATATCAGTCATACAGTACAGTAGTCATACAGTACATCAGTCATACAGTACATCAGTCATACAGTACATCAGTCATACAGTACATCAGTCATACAGTACATCAGTCATACAGTACATCAGTCATACAGTACATCAGTCATACAGTACAGTAGTCATACAGTACATCAGTCATACAGTACATCAGTCATACAGTATATCAGTCATACAGTACATCAGCCTACAGTACATCAGTCATACAGTACATCAGTCATACAGTACATCAGTCATACAGTACAGTAGTCATACAGTATATCAGTCATACAGCAGTAGTCATACACATCAGTCATACAGCACAGTAGTCATGGCAGCACATCAGTCATACAGTACATCAGTCACAGTACATCATCATACAAAGTACATCAGTCATACAGTACAGTAGTCATACAGCACATCAGTCATACAGTACAGTAGTCATAACAGTGGCATCAGTCAACAGTACAGTATCATACAGTACATCAGTCATACAGTACATCAGTCATACAGTACAGTAGTCATACAGTACATCAGTCATACAGTACAGTAGTCATACAGTACATCAGTCATACAGTACAGTAGTCATATAGTACATCAGTCATACAGTACAGTAGTCATACAGTACAGTAGTCATACAGTACATCAGTCATACAGCACAGTAGTCATACAGTACATCAGTCATACAGTACATCAGTCATACAGCATACAGTAGTCATACAGTACAGTAGTCATACAGCACATCAGTCATACAGTACATCAGTCATACAGTACATCAGTCATACAGTACAGTAGTCATACAGTACATCAGTCATACAGTACAGTAGTCATACAGTACATCAGTCATACAGCACATCAGGGGGTCATACAGCACATCAGTCATACAGTACAGTAGTCATACAAAGTACATCAGTCATACAGTACATCAGTCATACAGCAGCATCAGTCATACAGTACAGTAGTCATACATCATCAGTCATACAGTACAGTAGTCAGTTAGTACATCAGTCATACAGTACATCAGTCATACAGTACAGTAGTCATAATAAGTACAGTAGTCATACAGTACATCAGTCATACAGTACATCAGTCATACAGTACATCAGTCATACAGTACATCAGTCATACAGTACATCAGTCATACAGTACAGTAGTCATACAGTACATCAGTCATACAGTACATCAGTCATACAGTACATCAGTCATACAGTACAGTAGTCATACAGTACATCAGTCATACAGTACAGTAGTCATACAGTACATCAGTCATACAGTACATCAGTCATACAGTACATCAGTCATACAGTACATCAGTCATACAGTACAGTAGTCATACAGTACATCAGTCATACAGTACAGTAGTCATACAGTACATCAGTCATACAGTACATCAGTCATACAGTACATCAGTCATACAGTACATCAGTCATACAGTACAGTAGTCATACAGCACATCAGTCATACAGTACAGTAGTCATACAGTACATCAGTCATACAGCAGCATCAGTCATACAGTACATAGAAAGTACAGTACATCAGTCATACAGCACAGTAGTCATACAGTACATCAAATCATACAGTACATCATACAGTACAGTAGTCATACAGTACAGTAGTCATACAGAGGTACATCAGTCATACAGTACATCAGTCATACAGTACATCAGTCATACAGTACAGTATCATACAGTACATCAGTCATACAGTACAGTAGTCATACAGTACAGTAGTCATACAGTACATCAGTCATACAGTACATCAGTCATACAGTACATCAGTCATACAGTACAGTAGTCATACAGTACATCAGTCATACAGTACAGTAGTCATACAGAACATCAGTCATACAGTACAGTAGTCATACAGCACATCAGTCATACAGTACAGTAGTCATACAGCATCAGTCATACAGTACAGTAGTCATGTTGACAGTACATCAGTCATACAGTACATCAGTCATACAGTACATCAGTCATACAGTACAGTAGTCATACAGTACATCAGTCATACAGTATACAGTAGTCATACAGTACATCAGTCACAGCATCAGTCATACAGCAGTAGTCATACAGTACATCAGTCATACAGTACATCAGTCATACAGTGCATCAGTCATACAGTACAGTAGTCATACAGCATCAGTCATACAGTACAGTAGTCATACAGCACATCAGTCATACAGTACATCAGTCATACAGTACAGTAGTCATACAGTACATCAGTCATACAGTACAGTAGTCATACAGTACATCAGTCATACAGTACATCAGTCATACAGTACAGTAGTCATACAGTACATCAGTCATTACAGTGCACAGAAGTCATACAGTACAGTAGTCATATAGTCACAGTAGTCATACAGCACATCAGTCATACAGTACATCAGTCATACAGTACATCATACAGTACAGTATCATACAGTATATCAGTCATACAGTATATCAGTCATACAGTACAGTAGTCATACAGTATATCAGTCATACAGTACAGTAGTCATACAGTATATCAGTCATACAGTACAGTAGTCATACAGTATATCAGTCATACAGTAGTCATACAGTACAGTAGTCATACAGTACATCAGTCATACAGTACAGTAGTCACAGTACATCAGTCACAGTACAGTAGTCATACAGTACATCAGTCGCAGTATATCATCATACAGTACATCAGTCATACAGTACATCAGTCATACAGTACATCAGTCATACAGTATCAGTCATACAGTACAGTAGTCATACAGTACATCAGTCATACAGTACAGTAGTCATACAGTACATCAGTCATACAGCACATCAGTCATACAGTACAGTAGTCATACAGTACATCAGTCATACAGTACAGTCAGTCATTTAAGTTTAGTGACAGTACAGTAGTCATACAGTACATCAGTCATACAGTACATCAGTCATACAGTACATCAGTCATACAGTACAGTAGTCATACAGTACATCAGTCATACAGCATGAGTAGTCATACAGTATATCAGTCATACAGTACAGTAGTCATACAGTATATCAGTCATACAGTACAGTAGTCATACAGTATATCAGTCATACAGTATAGTCATACACAGTAGTCATACAGTACATCAGTCATACAGTACAGTAGTCATACAGTACATCAGTCATACAGTACAGTAGTCATACAGTACATCAGTCATACAGTACATCAGTCATACAGTACATCAGTCATACAGTACAGTAGTCATACAGTACATCAGTCATACAGTACAGTACATACAGTACATCAGTCATACAGTACATCAGTCATACAGTACATCAGCTTACAGTACATCAGTCATACAGTACAGTAGTCATACAGTACATCAGTCATACAGTACAGTAGTCATACAGTACAGTAGTCATACAGTACAGTAGTCATACAGTACATCAGTCATACAGTACATCAGTCATACAGTACATCAGTCATACAGTACAGTAGTCATACAGTATATCAGTCATACAGTATACCAGTCATACAGTACAGTAGTCATACAGTATATCAGTCATACAGTACAGTAGTCATACAGTATATCAGTCATACAGTACAGTAGTCATACGGTACATAGTCATACAGTACATCAGTCATACAGTACAGTAGTCATACAGTACATCAGTCATACAGTACAGTAGTCATACAGTACATCAGTCATACAGTATATCAGTCATACAGTACATCAGTCATACAGTACATCAGTCATACAGTACATCAGTCATACAGTACATCAGTCATACAGTACAGTAGTCATACAGTATATCAGTCATACAGTATAGTCAGTCATACAGTACAGTAGTCATACAGTATATCAGTCATACAGTACAGTAGTCATACAGTATATCAGTCATACAGTACAGTAGTCATACAGTATATCAGTCATACAGTACAGTAGTCATACAGTACAGTAGTCATACAGTACATCAGTCATACAGTACAGTCAGTCATACAGTACATCAGTCATACAGTACAGTAGTCATACAGTACATCAGTCATACAGTATATCAGTCATACAGTACATCAGTCATACAGTACATCAGTCATACAGTACATAGTCATACAGTACATCAGTCATACAGTACGGTAGTCATACAGTATATCAGTCATACAGTCATCATACAGTACAGTAGTCATACAGTATATCAGTCATACAGTACAGTAGTCATACAGTACATCAGTCATACAGTACAGTAGTCATACAGTACATCAGTCATACAGTACAGTAGTCATACAGTACAGTAGTCATACAGTACATCAGTCATACAGTACAGTAGTCATACAGTACATCAGTCATACAGTACATCAGTCATACAGTACATCAGTCATACAGTATATCAGTCATACAGTACATCAGTCATACAGTACAGTAGTCATACAGTATATCAGTCATACAGTATATCAGTCATACAGTACAGTAGTCATACAGTACATCAGTCATACAGTACAGTAGTCATACAGTACATCAGTCATACAGTACAGTAGTCATACAGTACAGAGTAGTCATACAGTACATCAGTCATACCCAACAGTACATCAGTCATACAGTACAGTGTCATACAGTACATCAGTCATACAGTACATAGTCATACAGTACATCAGTCATACAGTACATCAGTCATACAGTACATCAGTCATACAGTACATCAGTCATACAGTACAGTAGTCATACAGTATATCAGTCATACAGTATATCAGTCATACAGTACAGTAGTCATACAGTATATCAGTCATACAGTACAGTAGTCATACAGTATATCAGTCATACAGTACAGTAGTCATACAGTATATCAGTCATACAGTACAGTAGTCATACAGTACAGTAGTCATACAGTACATCAGTCATACAGTACAGTAGTCATACAGTACATCAGTCATACAGTACAGTAGTCATACAGTACATCAGTCATACAGTATAAAGTCATACAGTACATCAGTCATACAGTACAGTAGTCATACAGTACATCAGTCATACAGTACATCAGTCATACAGTACATCAGTCATACAGTACATCAGTCATACAGTACATCAGTCATACAGTACATCAGTCATACAGTACATCAGTCATACAGTACAGTAGTCATACAGTACATCAGTCATACAGTACAGTAGTCATACAGTACATCAGTCATACAGTACATCAGTCATACAGTACATCAGTCATACAGTACATCAGTCATACAGTACATCAGTCATACAGTACATCAGTCATACAGTATATCAGTCATACAGTACAGTATATCAGTACATCAGTCATACAGTACATCAGTCATACAGTACATCAGTCATACAGTACAGTAGTCATACAGTATATCAGTCATACAGTACATCAGTCATACAGTATATCAGTCATACAGTACAGTAGTCATACAGTATATAGTCATACAGTATATCAGTCATACAGTACAGTAGTCATACAGTATATCAGTCATACAGTACAGTAGTCATACAGTACATCAGTCATACAGTACATCAGTCATACAGTACATCAGTCATACAGTACAGTAGTCATACAGTACACAGTACATCAGTCATACAGTACAGTAGTCATACAGTACATCAGTCATACAGTACAGTAGTCATACAGTACATCAGTCATACAGTATCAGTCATACAGTACATCAGTCATGTCAGTACAGTAGTCATACAGTATCAGTCATACAGTACAGTAGTCATACAGTACAGTAGTCATACAGTACATCAGTCATACAGTACAGTAGTCATACAGTACATCAGTCATACAGTACATCAGTCATACAGTACAGTAGTCATACAGTATATCAGTCATACAGTATACATACAGTCAGTAGTCATACAGTACAGTAGTCATACAGTATATCAGTCATACAGTACATAGTCATACAGTACATCAGTCATACAGTACAGTAGTCATACAGTACATCAGTCATACAGTATATATCAGTCATACAGTACAGTAGTCATACAGTACATCAGTCATACAGTACAGTAGTCATACAGTACATCAGTCATACAGTATCAGTCATACAGTACATCAGTCATACAGTACAGTAGTCATACAGTACATCAGTCATACAGTACATCAGTCATACATCAGTAGTCATACAGTATATCAGTCATACAGTACATCAGTCATACAGTACATCAGTCATACAGTATATCAGTCATACAGTACAGTAGTCATACAGTATATCAGTCATACAGTACAGTAGTCATACAGTATATCAGTCATACAGTACATCAGTAGTCATCAGTCAGTACAGTAGTCATACAGCAGATCAGTCATACAGTACATCAGTCATACAGTACATCAGTCATACAGTACAGTAGTCATACAGTACATCAGTCATACAGTATATCAGTCATACAGTACATCAGTCATACAGTACATCAGTCATACAGTACATCAGTACATCATCAGTCATACAGTACATCAGTCATACAGTACAGTAGTCATACAGTATATCAGTCATACAGTATATCAGTCATACAGTACAGTAGTCATACAGTATATCAGTCATAATAGTACAGTAGTCATACAGTATATCAGTCATACAAGTACAGTAGTCATACAGTATATCAGTCATAATAGTACAGTAGTCTGTACAGTACAGTAGTCATACAGTACATCAGTCATACAGTACAGTAGTCATACAGTACATCAGTCATACAGTACAGTAGTCATACAGTACATCAGTCATACAGTATATCAGTCATACAGTACATCAGTCATACAGTACAGTAGTCATACAGTACATCAGTCATACAGTATATCAGTCATACAGTACAGTAGTCATACAGTATATCAGTCATACAGTACAGTAGTCATACAGTATATCAGTCATACAGTACATAGTCATACAGTACAGTAGTCATACAGCAAATTGGTACAGTAGTCATACAGTACAGTAGTCATACAGTACAGTAGTCATACAGTACATCAGTCATACAGTATATCAGTCATACAGTACATCAGTCATAATAGTACAGTAGTCATACAGTACATCAGTCATACAGTACATCAGTCATACAGTACAGTAGTCATACAGTATATCAGTCATACAGTATAGTCAGTATATCAGTCATATAGTACAGTAGTCATACAGTATATCAGTCTTGAGTACAGTAGTCATACAGTATAGTAGTCATAACAGTACATCAGTCATACAGTACAGTAGTCATACAGTACATCAGTCATACAGTACAGTAGTCATACAGTACATCAGTCATACAGTACAGTAGTCATACAGTACATCAGTCATACAGTACGGTAGTCATACAGTATCAGTCATACAGTATAGTAGTCATACAGTACATCAGTCATACAGTACAGTAGTCATACAGTACATCAGTCATACAGTACATCAGTCATACAGTACAGTAGTCATACAGTATATCAGTCATACAGTACAGTAGTCATACAGTACAGTAGTCATACAGTACAGTAGTCATACAGTACATCAGTCATACAGTACATCAGTCATACAGTACATCAGTCATACAGTACAGTAGTCATACAGTATATCAGTCATACAGTATACAGTCATACAGTACAGTAGTCATACAGTATATCAGTCATACAGTACAGTAGTCATACAGTATATCAGTCATACAGTACAGTAGTCATACAGTACAGTAGTCATACAGTACATCAGTCATACAGTACATAGTCATACAGTACATCAGTCATACAGCACAGTAGTCATACAGTACATCAGTCATACAGCCCATCAGTCATACAGTACATCAGTCATACAGTACATCAGTCATACAGTACATCAGTCATACAGTACATCAGTCATACAGTACAGTAGTCATACAGTAGTATATCAGTCATACAGTATATCAGTCATACAGTACAGTAGTCATACAGTATATCAGTCATACAGGTAGTAGTCATACAGTATATCAGTCATACAGTACAGTAGTCATACAGTATATCAGTCATACAGTACAGTAGTCATACAGTACAGTAGTCATACAGTACATCAGTCATACAGTACAGTAGTCATACAGTACATCAGTCATACAGTACAGTAGTCATACAGTACATCAGTCATACAGTATATCAGTCATACAGTACATCAGTCATACAGTACAGTAGTCATACAGTACATCAGTCATACAGTACATCAGTCATACAGTACATCAGTCATACAGTATATCAGTCATACAGTACATCAGTCATACAGTACATCAGTCATACAGTACATCAGTCATACAGTACAGTAGTCATACAGTATCAGTCATACAGTACAGTAGTCATACAGTACATCAGTCATACAGTACATCAGTCATACAGTACATCAGTCATACAGTATATCAGTCATACAGTACATCAGTCATACAGTATATCAGTCATACAGTACATCAGTCATACAGTACAGTAGTCATACAGTACATCAGTCATACAGTACATCAGTCATACAGTACATCAGTCATACAGTACATCAGTCATACAGTACATCAGTCATACAGTACATCAGTCATACAGTACAGTCAGTCATACAGTACATCAGTCATACAGTATCAGTCATACAGTACAGTAGTCATACAGTACATCAGTCATACAGTACATCAGTCATACAGTACATCAGTCATACAGTACAGTAGTCATACAGTACATCAGTCATACAGTACAGTAGTCATACAGTACATCAGTCATACAGTACATCAGTCATACAGTACAGTAGTCATACAGTATATCAGTCATACAGTACAGTAGTCATACAGTACATCAGTCATACAGTACATCAGTCATACAGTACAGTAGTCATACAGTACATCAGTCATACAGTACAGTAGTCATACAGTACAGTAGTCATACAGTACAGTAGTCATACAGTACATCAGTCATACAGTACATCAGTCATACAGTACATCAGTCATACAGTACAGTAGTCATACAGTATATCAGTCATACAGTATATCAGTCATACAGTACAGTAGTCATACAGTATATCAGTCATACAGTACAGTAGTCATACAGTATATCAGTCATACAGTACAGTCATACAGTATATCAGTCATACAGTACAGTAGTCATACAGTACAGTAGTCAGTACATCAGTCATACAGTACAGTAGTCATACAGTACATCAGTCATACAGTACAGTAGTCATACAGTACATCAGTCATACAGTATATCAGTCATACAGTACATCAGTCATACAGTACAGTAGTCATACAGTACATCAGTCATACAGTACATCAGTCATACAGTACATCAGTCATACAGTACATCAGTCATACAGTACAGTAGTCATACAGTACATCATACAGTACATCAGTCATACAGTACAGTAGTCATACAGTACATCAGTCATACAGTACAGTAGTCATCAGTACAGTAGTCATACAGTACAGTAGTCATACAGTACATCAGTCATACAGTACATCAGTCATACAGTACATCAGTCATACAGTACAGTAGTCATACAGTATATCAGTCATACAGTATATCAGTCATACAGGTACAGTAGTCATACAGTATATCAGTCATACAGTACAGTAGTCATACAGTATATCAGTCATACAGTACAGTAGTCATACAGTATATCAGTCATACAGTACAGTAGTCATACAGTACAGTAGTCATACAGTACATCAGTCATACAGTACAGTAGTCATACAGTACATCAGTCATACAGTACAGTAGTCATACAGTACATCAGTCATACAGTATATCAGTCATACAGTACATCAGTCATACAGTACAGTAGTCATACAGTACATCAGTCATACAGTACATCAGTCATCATACAGTAGTCATACAGTCATACAGTACAGTAGTCATACAGTACATCAGTCATACAGTACATCAGTCATACAGTACAGTAGTCATACAGTACATCAGTCATACAGTACAGTAGTCATACAGTACAGTAGTCATACAGTACAGTAGTCATACAGTACATCAGTCATACAGTACATCAGTCATACAGTACATCAGTCATACAGTACAGTAGTCATACAGTATATCAGTCATACAGTATACCAGTCATACAGTACAGTAGTCATACAGTATATCAGTCATACAGTACAGTAGTCATACAGTATATCAGTCATACAGTACAGTAGTCATACAGTACAGTAGTCATACAGTACATCAGTCATACAGTACAGTAGTCATACAGTACATCAGTCATACAGTACAGTAGTCATACAGTACATCAGTCATACAGTATATCAGTCATACAGTACATCAGTCATACAGTACATCAGTCATACAGTACATCAGTCATACAGTACATCAGTCATACAGTACAGTAGTCATACAGTATATCAGTCATACAGTATATCAGTCATACAGTACAGTAGTCATACAGTATATCAGTCATACAGTACAGTAGTCATACAGTATATCAGTCATACAGTACAGTAGTCATACAGTATATCAGTCATACAGTACAGTAGTCATACAGTACAGTAGTCATACAGTACATCAGTCATACAGTACAGTAGTCATACAGTACATCAGTCATACAGTACAGTAGTCATACAGTACATCAGTCATACAGTATATCAGTCATACAGTACATCAGTCATACAGTACAGTAGTCATACAGTACATCAGTCATACAGTACATCAGTCATACAGTACATCAGTCATACAGTATATCAGTCATACAGTACATCAGTCATACAGTACATCAGTCATACAGTACATCAGTCATACAGTACAGTAGTCATACAGTATATCAGTCATACAGTACAGTAGTCATACAGTACATCAGTCATACAGTACATCAGTCATACAGTACATCAGTCATACAGTATATCAGTCATACAGTACATCAGTCATACAGTACATCAGTCATACAGTACATCAGTCATACAGTACAGTAGTCATACAGTACATCAGTCATACAGTACATCAGTCATACAGTACATCAGTCACATCAGTCATACAGTACATCAGTCATACAGTACAGTAGTCATACAGTACATCAGTCATACAGTACAGTAGTCATACAGTATATCAGTCATACAGTACATCAGTCATACAGTACAGTAGTCATACAGTCAGTCACAGTACATCATCAGTCACAGTACAGTAGTCATACAGTACATCAGTCATACAGTACAGTAGTCATACAGTACAGTAGTCATACAGTACATCAGTCATACAGTACAGTAGTCATACAGTACATCAGTCATACAGTACAGTAGTCATACAGTACATCAGTCATACAGTACATCAGTCATACAGTACATCAGTCATACAGTACAGTAGTCATACAGTACATCAGTCATACAGTACATCAGTCATACAGTACAGTAGTCATACAGTACATCAGTCATACAGTACAGTAGTCATACAGTACATCAGTCATACAGTACATCAGTCATACAGTACAGTAGTCATACAGTCATCAGTCACACAGTACAGTAGCTCATACAGTACAGTAGTCATACATACAGTAGTCATACAGTACATCAGTCATACAGTACATCAGTCATACAGTACATCAGTCATACAGTACAGTAGTCATACAGTATATCAGTCATACAGTATATCAGTCATACAGTACAGTAGTCATACAGTATATCAGTCATACAGTACAGTAGTCATCAGTATATCAGTATATACAGTAGTCATACAGTACAGTAGTCATACAGTATATCAGTCATACAGTACAGTAGTCATACAGTACATCAGTCATACATACAGTACATCAGTCATACAGTATATCAGTCAGTACATCAGTCATACAGTACATCAGTCATACAGTACATCAGTCATACAGTACATCAGTCATACAGTATAGTCAGTCATACAGTATATCAGTCATACAGTACAGTAGTCATACAGTATATCAGTCATACAGTACATCAGTATATCATACAGTACAGTAGTCATACAGTATATCAGTAGTCATACAGTACATAGTCATACAGTACATCAGTCATAGCAGTGATCATGGTACATCAGTCATACAGTACAGTAGTCATACAGTACATCAGTCATACAGTACATCATACAGTACATCAGTCATACAGTAGTCATACAGTACAGTAGTCGCCACAGTACAGTAGTCATACAGTACATCAGTCATACAGTACATCAGTCATACAGTACATCAGTCATACAGTACAGTAGTCATACAGTATATCAGTCATACAGTACAGTAGTCATACAGTACATCAGTCATACAGTACATCAGTCATACAGTACATCAGTCATACAGTATATCAGTCATACAGTACATCAGTCATACAGTACATCAGTCATACAGTACATCAGTCATACAGTACAGTAGTCATACAGTACATCAGTCATACAGTACATCAGTCATACAGTACATCAGTCATACAGTACATCAGTCATACAGTACATCAGTCATACAGTATATCAGTCATACAGTACAGTAGTCATACAGTATATCAGTCATCTTCACTGATTATTATTTGAATAATATTAGCATTATACTGCATTAGCCATTTACAATACTCAAGTTCACCGCTGATTTGAATTCACTGAAGTTTTGGTGTTTTGTCAATGGCAGGTACATGGCAGGTACATGGCAGGTACATGGCAGGTACGCTCACACTCTGAATATATATCCCAATTTCCAAGGCATCATGTCAATGGCAGGTACATGGCAGGTACGCTCACACTCTGAATATATATCCCAATTTCCAAGGCATCATGTCAATGGCAGGTACATGGCAGGTACGCTCACACTCTGAATATATATCCCAATTTCCAAGGCATCATGTCAATGGCAGGTACATGGCAGATACTTGGCTCACTCTGAATATATATCCCAATTTCCAAGGCATCATGTCAATGGCAGGTACATGGCAGGTACGCTCACACTCTGAATATATATCCCAATTTCCAAGGCATCACATCCCCAAATATATGCAAATGATTCAAGCAAATTATTCAAGCAAGTTTTTTTTTTCAGGATGTGCTTATAACAGCATACTTGTCAATGACAGGTTTTAGATTTGCATCGTAGGCTAATCTGAGCATCCACGATGGCCAGCTAACGTCTGTCCCCAGAGACCAATTATAGACAAATATGGTTTTTAAATCTCATCTGCAAGATTTAGATAAAACACTGTTTGATTAGTGTGTGTGTGTGTGTGTGTGTGTGTGTGTGTGTGTGTGTGTGTGTGTGTGTGTGTGTGTGTGTGTGTGTGTGTGTGTGTGTGTGTGTGTGTGTGTGTGTGTGTGTGTGTGTGTGTGTGTGTGTGTGTGTGTGTGCGTGCGTGCGTGCGTGCGTGCTGCGTGCGTGCGTGCGTGCGTGCGTGCGTGCGTGCGTGTGTGTGTGTGTGTGTGTGTGTGTGTGTGTGTGTGTGTGTGTGTGCGTGCGTGCGTGTGTGTGTGCCTGCTTGTGTGTGTGCCTGCGTGTGTGTATACGTGCGGTTATGTGTGTGTGCTTGTGCGTGTGCGTGTGCGTGTGCATGTGCGTGTGTGTGTGTGTGCCTGTGTGTGTGTGTGCATGTGTGTGCGT